>NC_141763.1:38201642-38501642 GCF_982258835.1 Parasteatoda tepidariorum
GCAATTTTTATGTTGAAATTGATATATATTTAAAGTGCAATTATTATCTCACATAGAATTTGTCTTTCTAGGTCAAATAGCCAAGAAGGACAATGTTCGTGATATCCGAGAGCGTGCGCCAGAAAATGCTGGTGATAGTTGGGAAGCTGATAAGGACGAAAGATGTGGAATTAGCTGATCCAGTTGAAGCAAAAACGGCAACGCAATTGAAGGTAGGGCATTTAGTTAGAATGTAAAATAAGAAACATAGTTTATATAATTAAGATCAAACATAAAAAATAGCACATTTAAAATAGTTGAGATACTTTATGATATGAAAAAACTGTGGTAAATGTTTTTTTACTTTTCATGCATGCAATTTTTAAGCAGATCTTAGATCAGTGTTTCCGAAAGTAGTATATATCGACCCCCGAGGGTCGACGGCAACCTGCAAGGGGTTCATCTCAAGTGAAAAAAAATTGGGGGTTAGAGTTGAAATACGGGGACAACTCTATGATGTCAACTCTAGCTAGCTAGACTTCCAACTTTATGTGCGCACAAGATCACGAAGATTTGCTACATACTTTTTACGTGAAAACGTAATAAACAGACCGACAATACACTACTACGGTTTTGTATACAAACTTATTTCCGCAATTATAATATTAGTAGCGGAGTACAGGTTTTATTGTGCAATTATTTTATTCCATTTACATATTAATTAAATTAGTTTGAATTTAATTAATAAATGTATAAAATTAACATGTGTTTTCTTCACACTACACTTCACTATAGTTAGAAATTTAAATCTTTCACAGTGAGTAGCACTATACCAGCTGTCAAAAAAACATTTGAAGTTGATGAATTTGCAAAAAATCAATATCAGGAAGGCAGGGGTTTACATGAAACGGAAAAACATGGCAAGGGGTCTGCGAGGCGGAGCAGAGTTCGGGAACCACTGTCTTAGATGCTTTCGTGTCGCTGATTTCAAATCTGTAATCGGTTTCTATCTCCCAGCTACAGTTTTTTTAAAACAAACTTTTTAGTCTATTTATAATCTAAATGTGCAAGTTTAGAAATATTATGTATAACGGGGGTCGCATAGATGTTGCAGCAAAATTCTAAAAGAGTTAAGGCGCATCACCAAGATTAAAACTACATAGGAACCCTTGTACGGAAATGTCATACACAAGGGCACTTCCCTATAATGGATTTATTCTCGAATGCTTCTGAACAGGTCATAAGGGAAGCTTCACTAACCGCGTACGATGATATTTCCAGGTATGGGTTCCTACGTAATTTTAATCCTGATGGTGTGTCCTAACTCTTCTAGAAATTTGTCACAGCATTTACAGGACCACCCCTTATATATAAAACGCTTTTAAACTAGTACATTTCGGCAGAAAATGAACTAAATGTCATTTAAGTAAATCCACAGCCTTAAGAGAAAAACTAATTTCAAATTTGAAATCCCTAAATCCGAATTGGGCAATATCAAGTATTTGAATAAATGAAACAGAAAATGTGTTACATAGTATAATTCAATAAATATGTCATTAATTGAGTCTAAGATTACTTACAACCTTTTTGCCTCGAAATATAAGGACAAACTTTAATTCCAGATTTATTAAAACCGTAACCTAGTAGTATTTACCTTGAATTTAAATCTAAAGATAAATTCTATTAGTTATTTATCTGCACCAAACTAATTACTATAATTATTTAGGGACACGAATGATAGTTTTCTTTCCAGACCAGGCTACATAACTAGCTGCCCTGCATTCTAATAGTACCTTCTATTAAGTTAATCTTCAATATCTGACTTTAATATTAGTTACATGTTACTATACCTGCACTAGAATTTATAAAAACGTGTAATCAGTGTATAGTACAGGTAAGAACTTGTTGTCATTTTTTAATGTGAACTATCTGTAAGTCTCAGAAATAGCAGTCTGTACCGAGGCTGCCATTTTTTGACAGAAATATAAATTATAGCCCTTTGTTTGACCATGAGGAAAAAAATCAGTGTTAAGTTGACCAGTTTTCGACTGGTCAGAGAATAGATTAAATGAAACGTTTCTGTAATTTTTTTTGTTTTTCGTTTCATAGAAAGTACTGACGACATTAGACCTGACATCTCTAGGCGTTGGTAGTTGTGTCGGCACAGGAATGTACTTAGTCGCTGGAATGGTAGCGCACAAAGTAGCTGGCCCAGCCGTGGTCATGTCATTCATAGTAGCTGCAGTAGCTTCATTGTTCTCAGGTAAAGACCCCTACCCTAATTTTTAAAATCAAAATGTTACATTGTTTATATGTCATTCATTGTAGCTGCAGTATCTTCATTGTTTTCAGGTAAAGACCCCTATCCTAATTTTTAAAATCAAAATGTTACATTGTTTATATGTCATTCATAGTAGCTGCAGTAGCTTCATTGTTTTCTGGTAAAGACCCCTATCCTAATTCTTAAAATCAAAATGTTACGTTGTTTAGATGTCACTTTCGTGAGTCATTTAACAATTTATTTACAATAACATGATTCCTAAATTACATATAGCCAGTATTTAAAATTAAAATACCCTATCGCATCCATTAATACGTTATGCTGATTTCTGAATCTTTGTGGCCGATTCTCAAGTGCTCATGTCAGATATTACGCTTGTTTGAAAAGCCATGGATGTCATCAGCGATTTGCAAGTAAAAACTCATCAGAAACTTAATTTCGTAGTAATGTTTATATATTACAGAGAATAACAAAGTTGCCCTGGCACTACTATAAACTTAATTCAAATAAATTTTGATCATCATAGCCCTTCGATAAATCAAACATGCATACATCTGAGAAACAAATAATCATGGGATAACTACTTGAAGCATGCGATAATTTTTCCAGTGTTGATGAATTAAAAACATTTCCGTTTACTTAAATGCTTAAACTTTTTTTCCTAGCAGTGGGAAAAACTTCCATAAAAAGTGCCAAAAATTAGCACTTACGCCAATCTAACCACATGAAATCATATATTTAACAAAGTTTATATGCTAGGGTATTTCAAGCATATAAATTGTTCTTCAACCTAAAGTCATTTTTTTCTTTTCTATTATTTAAAGTGAGGCTACTGGTATGCGTGGGATATCGGGAAAAAGTAGCCAAAGCGAAATAATTCGTGATTAAGTGGCTCGTGGAATTTGCTGACCTAATACTTTCATACAAATAGTACTTCGAATTAATTTTGAATGAAAAAATAAGCCACTTTGTAACTTAAGACTTCAAATTCCTGTCTATCAAGTTCCTTTTTATTTAATTTTTCTGCTATCTACGTAATTAATTTTCCTATAATTTTGACACTTAAGATTAAGTTTCCAAATATTTTATTATTTAAACACTATTTCACTTATTTGCATTGATATACTTCCATGATTTTTTTTATTTTAAGTTAATAGGAGAATCACACTGAAGTAGAGAGGGGGATTTGGGCGATATTTATGAAAGTTGAAAATAACTTATTAATTATTTTGGGTTTTCAAACATATTTTGAAACTAGTTTTCAAGTGTAAATACAGTTTTGAGAAATGTATGCATTGTGCAAAAAAATTTTTCGATGAAAAATGTTAATTTTTAATTTTTTTTCAAGATCATTTTAATTTTTTTTCAAGATTTTTAAAAAGAAAAAAAATTTAAAATCTAATAGTTCGCAAGTTATAATTGTTGTACTTTTTCAAACATCCAGTCACACAAAGAATTTATTTGGAGGAAAGTTATATTGACTTACCAACACAAGAAAAACTCTTTTATAGAAATGAGAGGAAGACTGATAGTAAAACAATTTCATTTCTATGATTTAGAGGAGTAAATTTATTGCGACTGTCATGACTTATTAATCTGTATATATTACAACTGTAGTAAGTTATGGTAGTCACAAATGTTTTACTCCTTCCATTCCGAAAACATTTTAGAAACGAGATGGTTTTCTTACAGTTTTTATTTTTGGTAAGACTTCCTGGTGGAATTTTCCTCGTGACAGTCAATTAATCAGTATGTTTTATGATAATTTAGTCCCGCAGTGGACTGATCGTTTAGACACGGTTACCACCAGATCACCGAAGTCAAGCATCACTGGCTGCGGTCAGTGTGCGGATGGGTGACCACTTGGATCAGTCTGCGTAGGGACCGAAAGTGTGCGCTATAGGTCCTCGTTAAACTGTTGTACCGTAAAGTGCTCGACTTCGCGTGCAGGTCGTTGGGCTACCAAAGCGGGGGTGCCATCCCCTCTGCAGAGGATCAAAATTGTGATGGCATATCTTCGGATCATCCTCAGGGATGTTTCTCGGATGATCGTCGCCAATAGCCTATTGTGCAACTCTAGTGTGGCGTAAATGAACTACAACAACTTATGATAATTTAAAAAAAAGGACTGGATTTATTTCTGTAAGAAGTGGCAACGCACAAATAATTCACGATGGCTACAAAACTTTTGAAGTGGTTGCTTAAACAATGAAACATCCTCAGATTTAATTTTATGTTAATATTTCTCCTCCCTTTTATTGTTTTCTTTGTAAATAGTAAAAATTTCACAAAGAGACGTTCATATTAATGCCCAAATTTTTTATTGATCTATCAAGATTTCATTCCCAACGCTCTAAATATTTTTACGCAAAATTCAATAAACATAGAAAATATAAAGGGCTTAATTAATCCAATTAACATTCAATCTATAAAGATCAAGAATTAGCATATTTCTATGAAGCTTCAAGTCGAATAGCTCATGACGCATAAATTTTCCAACTTTCATTCCATAAAAAAAGAGGCATAATAAAAAAGGTAACTAAAATCAACTCATGATCATTAAGCAATAAAAACAGTCCTTTACCCTTTACACCCCCATTTACCCGAAATTTCTGGCAGACAGCCAGAAAAACCCGACGTAGATTCTGTAGCCGACTTTTCTGTACCAGTGCTTTTATTAGCGAATGTATATCGATCTGAAAAATATCAAGCTTACACCAGCGCTCTCCTCCGTTTCCGCTTTGCTGCCACTTAAATGGTACTTGTGTTGCTTGCATCTTTGGAGCGCGTTTACCGCTCGAGTGTTTTCACCATTGGCAGAAATAAGAATTGCTCGATAATTTTACGATAAGAAATAATCATGATAATCAACAAAGAATCCGAAATTTTAACACAATAACAAGAATTTGCTCGATAATTTTACGATAAGAAATAATCATGATAATCAACAAAGAATCAGAAAATTTCACACAATAACAAGAATCGCTCGATAATTTTACGATAAGAAATAATCATGATAATCAACAAAGAATCAGAAATTTTAACACAATAACAAGAATCGCTCGATAATTTTACGATAAGAAATAATCATAATAATCAACAAAGAATCAGAAATTTTAACACAATAACAAGAATTGCTCGATAATTTTACGATAAGAAATAATCATGATAATCAACAAAGAATCAGAAATTTTAACACAATAAGCTTGGTTTTTTTCCCTTCAATAACAGCTTGAAATGACGTAATTTTGAAATATTACACGAGTATTCAGTTTCGGCCTAACACTAACTAATTCACGCAGAGTTCCTAATTTTTAGAAAAAATAACATGTTGGTAGTAAATAAAATATATATTTTTTGTTTTGATGCGAAATGAACTTTTGTGGCTACCACTGCTACAATCAAGGACATGAAGATCTTTGCTCAGCTGATGTTCTCTTTTTTTTAAGCCCAATTAATTTTTCCCCTCAATTATTGGTCATTACAGTTATAAAAAATTATTTTCAGTTCAGCTCGTTATACATTTACTAAAGATTCATACCCTACTAACAAACAATAAACGTTTAGCCTAATGGTAGCATTATTCTGTTTCGTTTCGATAACCTCTTCGCTAGGTAACCTAGTAATAGCTAGAATTTAGGAAATATTGAAATAATGCTTAGCAATCTAGCCCCCTCCCCCGTCCTTGATTAGTGTCTATGATGGGCCCACAAAAACTGTAGAAGATAATTACATCCAAGGCTGAACAAAGCTTTTAAGGGCTACAAGACAAAATTTATTGCGGACCCCTTTCCAAAGCACAAAATTTTTTATATATATATATTTAGAAGAATTTCCTAGGACCCTTTATGCAAAATTGTAGTTTTTATATAGATAAAGTAATTCTGTGCTATTTTCCTTTAAAAAAACATTAATAAACAATAATTTTAATTTTCTTTACATTTTACAATTCGAAACTAATCAAAGGCTTATCAACTTTACTTGACTCCTCGAAATTTATTATGTTAGAGTAGCCATAAATTTCCTTTCAAGATAGTCATAGTTTTTTGATTTTCAGATAAGTTCCACATTTTATACTTTTTTTAAGTCAAGTAAAAATAAATTCTGAATAACGATGTCAGTATATAATAAACAATAAAAGTTTTTAGTGGATTATTTGGGGGGACTGCTGTCTTCGGTTTTTACAAGATTACTCCTGTGTTACATAGACGCATACTGCGCCACCTACCTTGTGTTGAAGTTCTAAGATATATGAATATTTAACATTCCAACACATTTAAATTTATTTCGTTTTCTATAATACTTTTAAAAATTTGTAAGGCACGAAGAATACTTAGTAACATAATTTTAATGCAAACATAAAGCCGTTTTTTTTTTCACTTCTTCATTATTCATAGGTTTCCAAACACATAAGGACATATTCACAAATTATATTTTAAAAACATACTCAAATACAGTATATTTATACGATGTATAAGTACATCGTAGTACGCGATCGTAACAGGTTCTCTCAAAATTATTTTAGGCACAAATTAATTAAATACTGTTGAGCATGTAAGAAAGAGAAAAAAAAACTAAGTCTTATTACTAAATCGTTGCAACAATTAAACTATGTACTTTTCTTCAAATTATTCAAGAATAAATTTGATATTTTTTATTGTGCATAGCTTTGAACAAAAACGGTGTTCGATAAATGGAAGGAAAGCACAATTAGAAAGCATTCAAGTACGCACGCAAACTTCACATTAATGTATCATTTCTTTCAATTTAACTATTGAATTTTTGGAAACGTTTCATTAAGTCGACTTTTTTAAAAGACCATTTCTTTTTTTTGTGCGAGTACATTTCACCATTTAATGCTATGATTTAAATGCAAGAGGTATTTAGTTTTTTGTTTATATGTCTCCTGTTTACAAAGTTTGAGTATAATTGAAACTAACACTAAAATTTAATATCACGTGATTGCATGCATATAGAGTGTTGCAATGCGCGTCCGGTGAGATATCAAAATAACTGTGGAGAAATACTATGAGTATGGCTTAACTCAATGTTTAAAGTCATTATTAAACACCCGCATTTAGTCACAAAAAACGGCATTTTTCACCCTTTGAAACCACACGCCAATCAGCATAAACTTATAATTAGTTAGTTATAAAGTGAAAATTTCTTTTTATACTCCAATATTTCAATAACTAGAATGGTAAAAAAAAACCATTCTGTAAAAGAAATCAAACTCTTCCTTAGGCTTTTATCATGAGAAAAGAAATCATTGAACTCAACAAATATTTTACTCCTAACTAAGTCATATAATAGCAACATAATAGCAATATAATAGCAACATACATCGGAGAGCCATTACATTATGACCACCCTCCATCTATAACAATGGGCTCGCCCAGGTTTTCATGGTTTCTCGCCCAGGATCAATGTTTTCATAGGGCACATTAGGACCCATAATCCGCTTAGAACAATCCCTGACGTCTGTTAGCTACTTGAACATAGTTGTAGACCAGGTTCACCCATTCATGGCAACAGTTTTTCCTGCGGGGGATGGCGTTTACCAACAGGATAATGCACCATATCATAAGGGTCGAATCGTCGAGGAACATTCCAGTGACTTTCAAGTTATGTCTTGGCCCCCAAATTCACCTGACCTTATAGAGCATTTGCGGTCCTACTTGGAAAACCAAATTCGTGCTACCACGCTACCCCCTCGCAATGTGAGGGAATTGCAGGAGCGGTTGGTGAGCGCTTGGTACTAGATACCTCAGACTACCTATCAGCACATTGTGGAATCAATGCCACGGCGGGTGCTAGCAGTTTTGAGGGCTAAAGGTGGTCATAATGTAATGGCTCTTCGGTGTATAATAGCGTCGAAGTTGAACAGATAATTTTGACACTTCCTGAATTAGAAGGTACTGATTAGCCGAATTTTGAAATGAAAGAACCAACCATAAACATTACCGTAATAAAATTTAAGTAATTTATTCTGTAAATCAAATTTTAAGCGTTCTTATAGAGTGGTAAGTATTTTAAAATAATTTCTCTAATTTTTGTCCACTTCCTATCATAAATTTTATTTATTTTTAATTACATACAAATGTTTATTACATTATTTTATACATTTCATATTTATATTTCAGGCGTTTGTTATGCAGAATTCGGTGTCCGAGTACCTCATACTACAGGGTCTGCCTACATGTACAGTTATGTCACAGTTGGTGAATTTATAGCTTTTGTGATTGGGTGGAACATGGTTTTAGAATATCTTATAGGCACGGCTGCCGGCGCTTGCGCCATCAGTGCTTGCGTTGACGCTATGTCTGGAGGTTCGATTAGCTTTGCAATAAAAAATGGTGTTGGTACTTTGGTTGGTGAGTATTAAAATAAAAGTATTCTACTGGCGATTCATTACTATTAAGTGATATCATCATATATTTTTTTATTATATTTTTACATAGGACACACTCCAGACTTTCTGGCTGCGTTAATAACATTCTTCATGACCTTGTTGATGGTGGCAGGGGTTAAGAAATCTCTACTTTTCACCAATATTCTAAATGCCGTCAATTTATCTGTATGGGTATTCATCATGGCCGCTGGCTTGTTTTACGTGGACACATCAAACTGGAGTGAGCATGGTGGATTTATGCCTTTCGGATGGTCTGGGGTAAGGCTTCAAAAATGGTAGAGGTTGTTATCATTGTGCCATTTACTTTAAGTAATTGAATTTGGCGTCAAACATGGTAATTAATAGTTTAGAATAGACGTTATGAACCGGATTCCTTTATTGAGCCAGGGAGTTTTTATAAATTTGCAGGTAGCTATTAAAAAAAAAATAGCGTATCACCTTCATACAAATCTGTAAAATATTTAAAAATATTAAGATATTTTGGGATTGGTTGGATCAGCATCATTACACAATTTTTTGAAAACTTCTAATGCTTCTAGATTTTTGATATGTGTACATCTATCTAGAATATTAGAAAATCAATATTAGATAATCAATATTAGATTATTTAATTTAGATTTAATTATTCTCGATATACTTTTACTAAATTAGATACAGTGGCATTTTTTACACAACTCAAAGTATGTTAGCCTGGAAAATACTTCTATGGTTGGGTCACCAGCCCATTCGTAGGAACTATTCAATAAAAGCAACTAACAATCAATATGTAAGTTCATTAAATTCCTTATAACAAAGAAACAATCAGTATTAATATGATATAGTTTTAAATATTATCAATAATATTTAAAACGCTTAACGTTTAGCCGATATACATAGTTTGCATACATTGAAATATTAGAAAAGTGCAAAATTCGTTTGGACGTGAATTAACAAGAGTGTGTATCGTTAACGAGAATCTCAAACAAAAATCTCTTTTAGTGGTTCTGTTTATTACCACTTCTTTTTAAAAACAAATTCCTATTTGCCGAATATTTTATTCATTGGAGATTCGTATTTTAAGAAATACTTAGCTCAATAATCCACGAAATTCATCGAATTTGGAATATCGGTCTTGAAAATTTTCGTTACCGGTAGACGGTAATGATAAAGATATTCAAATTACAAAAAGTATACATAACATTCATGGAATATCGGCTGCTAATAATTTTAAAACGAAAGAGCCAGCCCTACGATAGCAATCTTCTCCTATCTTATATGTTTTTATCACTTATATTTTTAACTAGCTTTGGTCACAGACTCTCTAAGTCTGCTTTGAAATAGTTTTTGTTTCCTTAAACTGGATCATCAATATTAAAAACTACTCAATTGGCTACCTACAAGTGTTGTTACTATAGGTAAATCGTGGCATTTGTCGATTCAGGAGCCAATCAATTTGAACACACATGCGTGACGTTGCTTACATGTGTCTAATTAAATCTGATTTATATCACATGGTTAACATAATCACTTCACTTCTTCTCGAGTTGCAAGAATCTAATTAGAAGATCCCAAAATTTATTATTGTATTCAGACTGAAAACTGGTTTCACAGATTCAATTTTCGAGTTTACTGGAATAAAAATTGAAGCTAATAATTTTGCTCAACTACCATAACTACTTCATGCACAACCCTGCTTTTAAAATTCTTATTCATTATTTGATTTCTACAAAAACTCGTTAAATTTAAATAGATTGAAAACAACATTTAAAAATAACAGATGGTAAAATTTTAGTGAAACCAAAACAGGCATCGAGGCCATTAGGTGCACCTTCATCAGTAGGGTAAATGGCAGAGATGACAATTTTCATGATTTGATGTTTTCCAAATATTTGAAAAATATGGTACTATATTTTTCAAATATTTGAAAAGCACTAATTTTACTGTTTGTTACTCTTTACCAGTATATTTCTTTCAATCAGTGTAGTGTAACATCTGTTGTATTATGTCATCTCTGTTTTACCATTTGTGCTACCGATAATGGTATATCTATGTCATACCGAAACGAATCTAGGTTTTATTCGAATTTTACTATTTGTGGTTGTTTAAATGTTATTTTTTAATCATTTTATCACAAAGGGTTACTCTCTTTATATTTCTAAAGTGTTTATTTTGCAATAGTGCGGAAAATTAGTTCTTAATATTGCGTTATTTCAAATAGTTGTTTTGAGTTCATTATTTCAATTGAACATTTGCACTTCAAGAAGACCAGATACCCTCTCACATGTGACTTATGACGTCAACAGATTGTTTATAATCAAAATGGCTAGTTAAAGTTGAGCAAAGTTTCTCCACATAAGTTTCAATGTTAATTAACGCGACGTGATTTAAATATAGCGTCGCATTGCACATCGAATTTGTTGAAATATAATTCTTTCTTAACTACGTCTTTTGCTTATTTTAGATTTATTATTTGTTAAAGCATTTTATTGTATCGGTGATATATTTTTGTTTTGTGTACCTGACAACTTCGATGAATAATTTACGCTCCACGTGGCTTCATGCTTGTTTTTGTGTTGAGTAAGATATATAGTGAAAGATATGATGTATCATTTAAGAGAATTGATACTGAACGGGCTAGGCTTACTCAAAATATAATGGGAAGAACAATGCTAACGTAAACAAATGTCAAATTTCAACAACCAATCAGAATATAGATAGCCACACTAAGTCACTTGCAGGTATTCCATTGCATTTGTTAACTGAATTTCACATAACGTTGTTTTAAAAGTAAATATGACTTACCAAAATCCAAAAGAAACTTTTTTCTGACTGACTGATACATTTAAATCAGAGTGCCTAACACAGAGGGTTATTTTCTCCATATAATTTGATAAAAATTAAGGGTAGGAAGAAGAGAGGAATTACAGCTAAAAGCTAGGTCTGAATTTTGTGAATCTTATAAGTATCAAAGAATTTATCAAGGAATGTGAAAAATAAATATTACTGATATATCGCTTTATCGCTTTTATTAATTTTATGCTGATGACAACCAAACACATTTGTGTTCTTTGAATCATAGATCAGACAACGTGACTTCTACTATTCGTCATAATATATGTTTTTACTATTTTTACGAGACGAAGATTTTTCTTCAAAAGATGTTTATGTATAGTTAGATTCAAAATAATCTCTTATAAAAATATATTTTCTTGGTAGCTAATATTTGTTTTTTTTTTCATCTAATGTATCAGTCCAATTTTTAGGTTTTGTCTGGCGCAGCTGTATGTTTTTATGCTTTCATTGGTTTCGACATTATTGCAACAACTGGAGAGGAGGCGAAAAATCCCAAATGGTCTATTCCCATGGCTGTAATCATTAGCTTGGTTATTGTCCTAACTGCCTACATTACTTCTAGTATGATGGTGAGTAATCTAGTACCTCTACCCAAACCGGTAATGGAGATCTTTTTAAGAGCACTTAAAGTGCATTTTGACGGAGAAAAGTCTCCAATAAAAAGATATTCTTTAGTTTTGTACTTCTCGATTCTTCACAATTCGAAATATTTTTTCTAAGTAAATGCTTGTTAAAATACCTAATTTAATTTTTTTAATACTTTAGCAAATTAATTCAATTTGTTCTTCAAATATATTTTAATTTTGAAATGAACTTCTTTTATCTACCAAGTTTATTAAATATATTTTTAAGATTGGCCTTTTCTGCTTTTATTTCATATCAACTAATAATTATAAATTAAAATGTGCTAAGGAGTCTTAAAGCTTTGTAGAACAATATTAAGTTTCTCACTTTGTTACATCTTGCTTATATTACATTAGGAAAAACTGCACTAAATAAATTCATAATTCATGATTACGAACTTCGATACTTTCATACTTACTATTCTGATGGATTTATTCTAATAAAAATTGACTCAAATTTATTTCTTTGCTATGTATTTTTTCTTTGCTATATATGTATTTTTGATAAATCCTTAATAGTTTTTAATATCATCTTGAGGTTTCGTTAATAATATTAGACAGATAAATTTCTTTCTATCGTTTTAAACATGGATGGTTATTCAAGCTTGTGACAACAATAGTAAATGTGACTTATGATTTTTTTATGAATATTTCTGGTATTAATTCCTTAAAAATGGTTTATTTTTCGCTCAGTTATATGATTAAATGAATATTTATAAGTTGCATTTTATTACGTTCGATTGTTAATTTATGTTAAAATTATTTTTCCTAGCTCACGCTCATAATTCCATATGAAAAAATAGACGCCGAATCAGCTCTAGTAGAAATGTTCGCCCAAAAAGGTGCTTACAGCTCTAAGTATATTGTTGCAATCGGTGCACTCGCAGGTTTAACTGTCAGCATGTTTGGTTCCATGTTCCCTATGCCGAGAATTGTATATGCAATGGCAAAAGATGGACTCATTTTTAGGTGAACTCATTTTTCATTCCTTTCCTATATTCATAAATACACTAGATTAGATATGCAAGTATTTATGTTTAAATATAATATTATTAATAAGTTTTTATACCATGGTAACATAAATACATTACCTTTATTAAATTTGTGTTAAAATGAATTATTATTTCTCTCTAAATACCATTCCAGATGGCAAACAATCTTATGGCAAACGTTGTACTTACATTTTTTTTATTGACCCTAAGTTTGACTGGTTAATCAATATTCCTACAAAGCAGATAGTCATAGTTTTCCATGCCAATATTCTTTTTTTAAGGATTGAATAAAGGCACGCATAAACCATTACAAAAAAATATTTCTTGACTTTTATTGCAAACCTTGTTTTTGAACTTTTAAACGCAACATTATTTTAATGATGAAAGTTCACTAATCAATATAATCCTTGACTTTTAAAATGTTACAAAAATTTATCCTTTGCAAAAAAATCATGATACAATGAGATAAAACATGTTTTTTAATCATACTTTCTTACCAATGCATGAATACGACTAAAACCTTATTTTTCATGAAACAATATCAACCTCGATTTTCAGAAGGTTTTCTAGACTTATTTGGTCAAGGTATATTTAATATATATAAAAGGGCTTTTATGCAATCTTAATGCGAACTTCACTGAGCATAAATCATCTTAATTTAACATTGTTTCATGTTTTCATGGTTTATTTTCTAGTCATACCTATTATATATATATATATATATATATATATATATATATATATATATATATATATATATATATATGTGCAAATCCATTTCGGGCAAATCCGTGGTTAAAATTATCTGCTGAAATTTTTTCTTTGTTAATTTTTCCATGCGCAAATCCATTTCGGGCAAATCCGTGTTAAAATTATCTATTAAAATTTTTCTTTGATAATTTAAATAATTTTTCTATGTGCTAATCCATATCGTGCAAATCCGCGGCTAAAATTATTTGCAAAGCAGGCAATTTATGTTTCTCTTTTCTATTTTATATTTTTTCTTAAATAAACATCTATCTTCTAAAGCTATTTATGATCAAGTTTTAAAATTATCCAGTATAATATTACCTTGCGCACAGCCATTTCGGGCCCATCCTTGGTAACTAACAAATCAAGATTCAGAATAACAAATCACTTCAGCAGTGCAGTAAGAACGACACTTTAAAACCCTCTTGTTACACTCAATTTGTGCTTTTGTTTTCATCTTTTGTTTTCATATTTTGTAATCTGGCAATCTTTCTGCGAAAACATTTTTGAATCATTCTTGAAAAATATCCGTCCATGTAAGTTATGATTTTGCTACTCGCTTTATAGTCCCCCCTTTTTATTGTTTTTTCTTTTTATTTTATTTTATTATCTGTTTTTACATGTTATTTTTACTTTTTATGATGTATTTTATTTGTTGTTATTTTATAAAAAAAATTTTTGAGTGCTCCTCACACTATTGTATTAATATATTTTGCTTTGGCTTTATTGATACAATATCAGAAAGCACTCTGTTTTGCGGATATAATCGTGTGGGCTGAACAAAAGATTATATCTTTTTTTTCCCCGGCTTTTTTCCGGTTTTTTAATTAACATTTTATTTTTTTTGTAATAAAATGTTGTTTGTTATTTTTTTTACTTATTATTTCCCACCCCCTTTTTTTCATGTCTATTATTTTTCTTTGTTTTATTCTTCATTTTGAACTTATATATATATATTGAAAACATTGAAAAACGTAATAAAATGAGTTAGCAGACTATCCACAGTAAAAAATTGTAAAAAGTAGTCTCAAAAATACAGATATGACTTATGTAAAAAGGATGACAGCTACCGGAAAAATTAAAAAAAAGTGATGACAAATATTTCATGAGGCTGCTGGAATTTTAAATTTTAATTATAATTTATTATAAGAATTAAATTGGTTGATACTATAGAATTTTTTTCTATTATATAAAAGGTTTTTAAAAGCAAACGTATTTTTTTTTAGCAAATTGACGATTTATGGAAAGTAAATCATTGTTTATCTTAGAATTAATATGTATTGTACACATAATACTTGAAATCGGAACTATATTTCTATTTTGCATACGGTTAAAGTAGTTATCGAGCCTGCGAGTATTATTAAACTTTATTTTTGGAAAACGCAATTGAAAACTATTTTTAATTTCAATTTTTAAAAAAAACGTTGAAATTCCGAGTTTCTAAAAGCATTTAAATTATAGTGCAAAATGCAAATTTTTATTCAAGTGTAAAGGTATATTTAATATGAAAACAAATTAACAAATAAGTGACAACAAATATTTTGCATTTTTTACTCATTACCATTTTATTTTACCTTGAAATAATACTTGCTCTGCTTTGTAAATTAATTTTTTCTGATGGTCGCAAAGTGTTAGTTTTAATATATAAATTATCGATTTAGTTAATTCGATTTAAATTGATTTCGTTCACCAACACATATAAATAAATCAAATATGTAGCTTAAGAGCTAAAATGCTTTATATACAAAATTTTCCGACTACATAAAATCTTTTGAGGAAAACGCAGTTGTTAGAATCTTCTAATACCACTAAGAGTAAATCTCTCTTAATTAACAAATGTTATGCAAATCATTAATTTTATGCATTATTAACTTCTCTATTTTAAGATATTTTTGACAATTTATTTGTTATTGCTCAGCAGTTTAATTGAAAAATGCAGCTCTACGTAAATAGCGCCGATATTTTTGTAATGCACCAAACTCATTAAGAAAATTTTCACTATTTACATAGATAACCAATAGATTTAGGCTTTATACAAACAGCCTGCGTGGATTTAAATTTATTACAAAATGTACGAACATTATTCAGGATAATTTTGCACCTTTAATAAGACTTTTTACGATAAGTCTTCAGAACTCTGGACTATCTGCAAACAGTCTGAAATAAACAGAGTTAATTGAGAAGTGGGTAAGCATTTCGAATTAGCCTAAGAGTATGTGGGTTCAATAAATTAGCGTGATAAGTGCCCGGCTGATTATAAAATACTGGAAAAATTTTAAATTAGCCAGGCGTATCGCTAAATGACGACGGCTGTTTGCAATGAACCAAGTTATTTATCATACGACATTCATATATATCTTAGATTGTTAATAGACATTCCTATTTAATTTAGAATGTTAATAGACATTCATATGTAATTTAGAATGTTAATAGACATTCATATATAATTTAGAATGTTAATAGACATTCATATATAATTTAGAATGTTAATAGACATTCATATATATCTCTTTTTAGAACACTGGCAGTGGTATGGCCTTTCACCGGAACTCCAGCCAAAGCAACATGCATTCTGGGACTCATGACAGCTTTTGTATCACTGATAATGAGTCTCGATGTTCTTGTGGAAATGATGTCAATTGGTAAAAACAGTGACATTTTTGCTCTTAGCTCTTTTTATGAAAATATAATTGACTAGATAATATGTTTTTAAATGATTATTTCATGATAGTTGCAATGATTTTGTTTGATCAAATATGCCGACGTAAAACGGAGAATAAAAAATAATGTTTGCGCAAAACAGCAGGTCTGATTTCGAACTAAGTATGTCGTACTACAAGGGGTGATCAAATGAAAAGGTACGAAACGACGTAAAAACGTAACAGTTAAATATTTGCATATTCCGCCATGGGAGAACGTAGCGAGACATATCGGGATGCGATTGGAGTCCCTGACGGGGGTCGGAGCGTGCGCGGGCACCCGCATGCGCAGGAGAGAGCAGAGGCTCTTATCAAAAGCAGCGTCTAAATGATGCAGCAGTCCGTATGAGGAACAGAAACTCGAGCACAGAAAAACCATTAACTCCTATGTGTACTGTGAGACACTCCGACGCCTACGCAGGTTCTTAAGAACAAAAGATCAGGGGCTGCTCACAGAGGGTGTGGTTCTGCTCCATGATGACGCGCGTCCACACGTCTCCAGAGTCACACACATGGAACTAGCCAAGTTCAAGTGGGAGACGTTGGACCATCCGCCCTACAGTCCGGACATGTCATCCTGTGATTTCCATGTGTTTGGTCCACTGAAGAAACGCCTGAAAGGGAAGCGCTTCAACTTGGACGACGTACTCAAGGACGCTGTGAAGGACTGGGTCTCGTCTCGGCCACAGGAGTTCTGGGAACAAGGAATCCTGCAGCTTGTTCATCAGTGGGATCGTTGTGCTCAGGCCTATGGTGTATATTTTGAATAAAGTCTACATTTGTACCCACCGTGTCGTTTCGTACCTTTTCATTTGATCACCCCCTGTAAGTATAGATGTGAGTAGGAATGATGCATGACAGTCTCAGTTGTCATTCCTGATAAGAAAGGTGCAATGTCCAGAACCAAAGATTGTGTATTTAAAATCTTTCTAAGAGCACTGTGAAATAAAAACTCATCAAAATTAAATGGCAGTAATATACAGGCAATAATATTAGAAAAAATGTAAGGGTTATAGTTCTTCTCGGTAGTGGGTAATATTTTTCAACGATCAGTTAACAGCGAAAATACACACTGTAAAAAATGGATACTCAAATATCACAAAACGTTTCTGACGAAACAGTCTCCTATTATATGATCAGAGCGTATATTTTGTCAAAGTGACGAAATAAAGACGAAACGAATTTCGTCAAAAGTAAAAATATTTCGTTATTCTATTTTTTAAAACAGAAAAAAAACCTCTTAATGCCTAATGTATCCAACTTTTATAATAATCACTTTATCGAGGGCATCATATATGTCACAACACTACAAGTACAGCTAGAATAGAGGGGTAAATTTCAACCACGCCCGAAACGAAATTAAAACTCCTTGACTTTTATAACCATACAAACCGGTAGGCTGAATTCGTCCATTTTCGATTGTCTAATCTTAATTCTAGTTTCATCATTTTAGGTTAACCATCTCCGACAATGCATTGCAATGAAGTTTGGAGTTGAGGAAACATTTTCGTAACACATTTGAGAGCAAAAGTGAGAGTTATTTTTGATGGTGCAGTAGTATCTCGCAAATCCGAATAATAAAAGCCGAAATTACTTCTAAAAAATAATCTTTCCATTAAATACTTCTCATTCCTTTAACTTCATAAAAAAAGTTTTAAAAAATCATAAAAGCGTTTCGTGGATAAATAAGATATTCGCATTCATGAAATAAGAATCATGCTGTATGTGAATACGAATCGAGAAGAAGAATTCTAAAGCATGTATCTGAATAGGACTCGCAATATAACGTCGGAAAGTAACCATCGAATTCGCTTTCATTTGCATACACAGATATAGCGACTAAGTGAAAAACGTTCAAATGCAATTCTAACTGACAAATTTAAAAATTGTGGCTGAAATTCCGATTTGTTCTGATATAACACAACTTTGTTTGAATACATAGGCAAAAATTTAGTCAAAAGTCGTATTTCATTTACATGACGGTATTCGGAATTTCGTATAATCCAAATTTTCGGTTATCAGGAATATTTAAAGAGACAAAACATATTAATCCCTTCACGATCGGTTAATTTTCAAGAAAACGGTCATAAAAGCGCTTATTTTTATATCATATCACAAATACACGTATTTGATTAGTGCTGACATCTAGTTTAAAATAAACTAACTATCTACATTTACCTTAAAAATATCCTGGTACTGCCATCTGGTGTGTGAAATGAGAAATAAAATGAAAGAAATGAATTAGTTTTATTCTTATTGGCGCGTTACTACTGAACACTCCAGCCGGTAAATATCACGGGAGAGAGAAATAGAGGGCGAAACCTCACCCCGTCATTTTCACGGGAGCGAGAAGGAAGGGGTTAAATGTTGCTTAGTTGTATGCATGTTATTTTTAAATAATGTGTATTGTCATTGAATAGATCATTACACGTTGTATAATTTTTTTTATATAGTATTTTTACATCATGTTTGCATTTTCAAATACTAATATTTTTATGTACTTGAGGGATTGACCTTAAACATATTGTCTACATAACTAGTACAGTCAAGTTATGGAATCGAGTGAAATTATTACTAACTTAAGTTTAGAAATCAGATACAAAATTTTACTTTCTTTGAAAAATATATCTTGCTTAACCGAATCAGATTTTTAAGTTTACAAAAGAGTGAGATACATATTCAACTTGGAAAACATACTACATACGGTTTATTGATTTCTTCACATATTTCTAGAACTATTTATAAAATTTAAAATTTCTTTTTCAGAATTATAAAACTAGTTTGTCTTAGTAATCTCGTTTAATTCACATAAGTTTTGCATTGTACTTTCTTATGATTATGTATTATGATTATTGTTGTGTACTGTATGTAAACAATTTGACTAAATAATTACTGTTATACTAAAACACACTTCCGTTTTTCTAACTGATTACAATGTTCTATTAATACAATTATGATTTTAAATGATAAATTTGAAGTAAATTTTACTGTACTGCTAGTTATAATATTTGGATACTAAGAGCCCAGGTCTCCTAAATATATTTTTCAATAATAATATTTTTTCCTGACTAGTTTTCGAACGATACTTTTCAATCATTTTAGCATTCAGTTTGATACACATTACAACAATTATTTTTTCTTGTTGCTAGGATTAGAATGATAGAATGTATTACTAGATTAAGATTAAACGTTAGCAAAAGGTTGATTATAAATCTTTTATTAACAGAAAAAATTACTTCTGCTCTATCCTTTACTTCAGAATTTACCAGATGAAATTAAGGATTTTTTTGGTGCTGCATGAGCTAAACACGAATAAAGCACAAATAATGGTGCAAAAACAGACATGCTATAGTTTCGATTCTATAAACAAGAAACCTGCTCAGTTTCAAAACAGAGAATATTACAAACACATGCATTCCCTGTTTTGACACTGAAGAAGATTCTTGTTTATGGAACCGAAACTACCATACATCTTTTTTTTGGGACCATTATTCGTGCTTTATTCAAGTTGTTTAGTCTTATTCACCTGAATTTTCATTCTCATCCTTTCTAATAATAAATACGTTTTGTAGGCACACTAATGGCATATACTCTTGTATCAACCTGCGTCCTTTTGCTGCGTTACCAACCACCTAGAACTACTCTAGTACAACTACTACCTGAGTCTATTCGCTCAGCATGTCCCACTCCTTCTAAAGAGCATCCTGCACCCGTTTTTCCAGCAACTACAACAACCACCATTCATACGAAACGAACAAACCGATACGATTCTTCAGATAGCGATGAAAGTCCAAGAGGTGATCTGGACTTCGGGGATCATCAACGACCCGATTTAATCAGGGACGCAGCTCAGAGAGACGATGATCTATTGATGCATGGTACAGACACAAGTTATGGTGCAGTTCCTCCGCCTCCCTCTTCTTCTCAAGCCCCACCTCTAGCAGCAGTATTTAGCTTACCACAAAGGTTAGTAATAATGTTGGGTTGGTTCAGAATTATATTCAACAAGACATTATTCTCTGCAAACAAAACATAGCAACGCAAATAAGACGAATTCTGCAGAGTCACAGAAAATCAAAAACTAAGATGATTCTACACAAAAATTAAAACTTTTGTATAGGGATCGGTCTTTCTGACCTAATGTGATCACTTAAAACGTTTATAAAAATTCAATCCCATTTATTTTGCTATTTAAAATTTATGTTTATTTTTTAAAAGAATTTTAATACAGAAGCAGTTGCACTCCAAAAGCGATTTATTCTAAAACACACATTCACAGAGTTAGCTCAAATCACCTAATTTTCTGCTGCTCTCTTGCATCAGGTTATTTAGGGTGTTATTTAATCAGTGTTTTGAGCGAGTATTATAGTTAATTATTGTTTTATTAATGCTTATAACGGTCATGGGCTGTAATAGCGGCACAGCTCAAAAAATCATGTTTTGAGATTAGTGGGTTTAAAGTTTTCATTGCTAAGGAAAATGCATAAGAAATGCTTTAGCTTGCTTAAACGAAGATAACCTTCAAATTGAATTATGAGTTGTGCTAGTATTGCTTCTGAAAAGAATGCGTATTTTCATTTCATTTTTACACCTGTTCTTAGTCCAAAACGCGTGTTTTTTGAGTTGTGCCACTATTGCAGCCTATGAGCGATAATTTTTTATAAATAAGTGTTCTGATTCTAGCAAGAAAGTTTTGATGCTAATAACATTAAATTTTATTTTATAAAAAATTTTAATGGTCAGAGTATCTTAACTTTCAATTAAAAGGGATTCATGAGAATGTATAATCAAAAAAAGTTTACTGAAATGTGCATCAACAAAATATTTGTAACTCCTTTTTACTTATCTTTACTCCTAGATTACTCTTTTACTCTTAATTTCTGAAGAATAGATAAAGTATTAATCATAAAAGTGAATGTTTTTATTATAAGCGTAATACAACTATATAAAGTATAATAATAGTAAGCATAGTTTCGATTGATACGTACTAATTTCGTTTGAGAGATATAGTAATAAAATACACTTTTTTAAAAGGTGATATTTTTACATCTAACTGTTCTTTTGTATTGTTTCTATAAAGCTACTTTTGAAGTCTCTGGAATTTTCACTAGGTAACAGCACAACGCTGAAAAATATCATATTGCCTTTTTATATGTGTTTTCCACGTAGCTCTTAATAAACGTTCTTCTGGACAATTTTAAAATGCGACTAACATGTGGTTCGTTAGATTGAACCAAGCCCTTAAACTGTAAGGAGTGAAAATGTTGTTCACACAATAATACCAATCGGATGCACTAACCTTGGTAATTGTGAACAGTACATGTATTACAGCAAGAAAATTTGTAGCTATAGTTAATGCATGCTTTTTGAAACTCACAGTATTTCTATTTCATAAAATTTAAATGATTTTAAACATGTATATTCTAATTCGATAAGACGAATCACGTGAAATTTTTTAATGAATAAAGAGCGTTCTGATTTTTTTTTTTACTTTTCATTAACATGAAATTAGCAGTATATGTATAAGAGCCTAGCTATAATCTGTTATAACAGCGATTCTTTTTAGCAACAATTTTTAAAATACACCATGAGCTCACAAGAATAGAAAAGTTTGGGACAATGTAAGAATAAGCCACTTACATAACATTACTACATACATTAATTAAAAAGAGCATACATATCTGAGCAAAACGGGGATTTTGATGTTTCATTATCCTAGAAAATTTTGTTATGCTTTTAAAATGTGATTTTGGGTACTAATAAATTCCCGGACAGTTTTTTTTTGATGATTTTCTTTATATTTGGTTTTAAACTTTTTCTCTTACACTTTCGGTTCAAAAACATATCGAAACAATAAAAATTCATCTGTAAAAAAAACTGGAAGATTTGTACAGATTAACGGTTCACAAATGGTGTTACGAGGAACCCTAAGGTCATAGGGGTTTCGAGAGTTAAGACTTCTTTTAACCAGCTATGATTTTTGAAACCTGTAGTTAAATTTGTATCGAATTAACAATCCATTATTTATTTAACATTTTCGTTATTTTTATGAAATTATATTTAATTGAAATCTGTGTGAAAAAAGAAAATTCAAAACAATATTTTTTTCCTAATAACAATATAATAAATAAATTATGAAGAAGAATGTATTTATGAATTATTGAATTAGTATTTCCCATCAAATAGGAATAACAAAATTAAACAATGAAGAAGCATGTTTCGATGATAAACATTCTTTACATGTATTTTCGCCCTTATTGTTTTTATTTTAACGGAATCTAACCGCTCTAGACCTGTCAATTCAACTGATACAAAACCATTTTTTAGGAATAATCTTGATAAAACTAAGCGATGAAATAATTTCATTCTCCATTATTTCATGACATCTTAACAAAATAATAAAAAAACATTTAGATCATTATATTTTTCCAAAATAATTAATACTCTTTAGTTAATAAGTTCACAAACGCTAATGAAATTTATTCTAAGTCTGAGGGTTCTGCCAAAATAAGATCTTTCATTTCTACAGTCAAAAAAAATTGGGAACCGCTGGTCTAGATTTATAGAACTTTAGTAAATTAAATTTGCATTAGCTTAATATTCAGTTCACTACTCAATATTGAGTTGTTATTCCTTTTATTCAATCGAAGTTGGCTAATTATTACTTTATCGTCCTAAGGATTATGATGAGACTTTTACGTTTCTTGCCCTACCATTGGGTGAATCCAGGCGAGGCATCAGCAGCGACAGGTATCTTTGTCATGAAGATGGTGGGTGTGCTCTATCTGCTTATCATCATCATGGATTTGATCGTAGTGTGTGCGATGCCCGCTCTAGAAAACAGAAGCGGTGCAGCGATCTTCTTCCTGCTCGTCTTCCTATTCGGTATCATTTTCTGCCTCATCATCATTTCACTCCAACCACAAACTAGGTGAGTCTCTTCTCTCCATCAAACGATTGCTACCTTTTTTTAGTTCGAAAATTATATCTCAAAAATATAAAATGACTAACTTTTTCCCCCTTCAAACTAAAACAAGCTTTTATTCCTAAAGAACCTTTTAAAATATGAATTTCATTTAACTTCATCCTAAAATACAGTCAAACTCCGCTATAGTGAACACGGTTTATAGTGAACTCCCGGATATAGTGATATAGTTCGGTCCAGAGCCTTGCTATACACGCATAATGTTATTTTTTGTGGAAATAGTGAACTGAAAAAGTGAGGAAGTTGGATATTATGAACTTTTTTCTGTCTAAAACGAATTTTTTTTCTTCATTTTTCTTGAATATAGTTTTGAAATGTCTACTTCAAAATAAATACTTATACTGATTTTTAAAACCAACTGTAGAGTAGAATGTAGCGTTAATCATTTTCGCTTGTTTGCTTATTTTATTACACTTTTCCATCCCTAAACTAAGGCCTACCCAGGCAGATATATGAACAAATTTTTCCCTGCATCAGCTAAAGATTACTAATTTTTTTTGTACACAAGACGAAGAGTAATAACAAATAAAAGCAAGTTAACACATTTTTTGCTACTACGTATTATTTTTCAGTCATTTTTGTGTTTCATTTTATTGGTCATTTATTTAAATAATGTATAATGAAAAGAAGGAGTTCGGAATCATTAGTTAAAATTGTTTGTGGAACGAATATAGTGAACTCTCAGTTATAGTGAACCGAAATTTCGGTCCTTTGAAGGTTCACTATAGCGGGGTTTGTATCATTTTTCATTTACCAGTGGTTAGGAAGTTTTCAAAATTCAGAGTTTATTAATATATTTTAGTTTCTTAGTGTTGAGTGATCTTCTTGATAATATATAATATAATTATTTATTGATTAACGATCTTTTTATATCACTAATTTATTGATAAATCATCTTTTTTATGATGTCACTAATAATGATCTTTTTTATGTCATCGCTTATTTATTAATAAATGTTCTTTTTTATGTCGTCACTAATGTGCTGAAAAATGATCTTTTTTTTTGATGTCACTAATTTATTAATTAATGACCTTTTTATCATGTCACTAATTTATTGATCAATGACCTTTTCATGATGTCACTAATTTATTGATAAATAATCTTTTTTATGATGTCACTAATTTATTGATTAATGACCTTTTTATGGTGTCACAAATTTTAGATGAACAAAATATGCTTTGCAAACAAATCTGCTGAATAAATTAAATGTAAAAGGAAGCTTTTTTAAATATATAGAATGGGAATGTTTTCTGTAGACGTTTTAGAGTCTGACTAAACTGATCTACTTTCCGTATAAATGGTGATTGTCTCCAAAATTACAATTTCGTATTCCTGATATTGCGTTAGATATTTATCAAATGCACAATAAACCTATCCTCCATTGAACTTTTTTTTGTAAACATGATTTAATTACAAACTTAGGGTGAAACCGCCCAGTATTTTAACAAAACTTAAAAATGAAACTATTCAGAAGACTGTATTTCAAAATTTAAATTACGGCTTTCATTCATCCAGGGGCTTCTAAAAGAGAGTGATTGAAACTCAAATTTTACGTAGAAGGTTCCCTCACAATGTCAAAAATAAACTAGTTTACAATCTCTAAGATGAAATGAAAAATATGAGGCATGGAGACGTCTCTGCAAACTCTAACTTATGAGTTTATTTGGTTACGGTAAATTGCATATGAACGCACAAACTTTCGTACTGGTTAAAAGTTTTTAAGGTTGTCTTTATCTCCAAAGCACATCATGCTATCACTATTGATTTTTAGATAAAATTAAGCACTTTGAGAATATCAGATAAATTTTTTGTTACACTTTAAAATTAACATATTTTTCCCATTAAAATGATGGTTTGCCATAGTTTGCAATAAATAGTTCGCTCAATTCAAGTTTCGCTAACTTATTAAAAATTACCATAACCCATTTTCTATAATTATTTTCTATAATTATTTTCTATAATATTATAATTATTACAAAAACAAGTATTTTAATATTTAAATCATATGACTCATGAATTGTATTAGTTAATTATTTGTATTTGTTTCTAGAAAACCCTGGTAGTCTTAAGATTTCTGGATTTACTTTCAAATTCCTAATTATTGTAACCATTTAAATAAAATTTTAATAACGACATCCTTAAAATTGTAGCTCTAATGCAAAATATTCCCTCAACATTGAACTAATAATATTTTTTACACTTTTGTGCGCAGGCATTGAAAATATTGAAAGTCTGGAATTTTAATTTGAATAAGTATAACTATTTAAAGAATTCAACAAAAAGTCACAACTTGAAACTGGTTAAATATTAAGAAAATGACTGGTCTTATTGGAATATACTAAAAAAATAGCTAAAATTTATGCAAGAAATAAAACGTTGCTGTTCTCAGAGTAATCAAACTTCGCATAAAATATACATTGTACTTCAAGTCTCATGAAGCTTACATTGAAATAAAATTACAACTTCCATTGCAGAAACAATTTCAATATCTTTCTTGTAGCGTCTGCATTTAACGTTTAGAATACTATTTTATACGTTAATTTTACCTAGCTAAGGAAAAGGTATTTATTGTGCTATGTAGACCGAATAAAAAAGCAACGTCAATAAAGCACAAATGAAAGTACATAAATGGACATACTATAGTTTCAGTTCCATAAACAGGGGCCTTCTTCCTATTTAAACACCAAATGATGAAATAGAAATTAAAGAAACAAACACGTGCAAAGCTAATAATCAATAGAAACAGATAACAAGTTTAAACAAAAAATATAAAAGGGAGATAAGAAACTAAGAAACAGGTGTGAAAGGACTTTGCGTGAACCACAATGTGTAACAAATTAAATTATGTATATACATATTTGAAACTGTTCCATACAAGAAAGTTACTAAATTTTTTTTAGAATGTTTAAAAATAAAATAACTCCCAAAAGTCAAGTTCGGAGTATGAAGAGCAGTGATAAATAATATTAGCAGAAAAAAACTCAAACCCGTGATTTAAACTCGAACTATGTAGAGCGATAGATAATCAATAAATGTCCTGATTTTGGACACATCTTTCGTGTTTGGTTCTCTGCGTAACGCAAATGCGGGTTGGTTTAATCAAAAAATCCACGAAGGCAAATTTCTCCTAATACTTGATCCAGGAATTCCCTTGTCTTCTGGATTAGGTTCAAAATGACAAGGCTACGGAGTTGAACATTAGTAGTCGTAATCTCTAAATTAAGTCTGCAGTTCAACGACGGTTATAAAATAATATAAGGTAAAGTGATCAAATTGTTACAGTTCGAATTAGAGAGTTTGGTGGATTGCGAGATTTTCTATAGGTGAAATGAATAACATTCGAAGGAAAGCAGTGGTCTACAGCGATAACTTTAAGGTAAAAAAGCTCTTCATTGAGGATATAACTATTAAAACAAGTTGACTTTGATTATGTTCTGCTCTGTTTCATTCCTGTTACATTAATTGAAACATAAAACTTTGTTTCAATAATAATGCATCTTTTAAACTGATATGTGCCTTTTTGTTTAAAGATGCGATCTCAAGTTCAAAGCTCCCTGTGTTCCGTTTATTCCTGGCATAGCTATAACTGTTAACATCTACCTTATCTTCAAATTATCTGTCCTTACTTTGGTGAGGTTTCTTATTTGGATGACTTTAGGTAAGCTTTGAAACTGAAACAAACCCCTTTTAATACTTGCATATTAATATGTTTTTGTGTTTATTTCATGTAATAAAAAAATTCTATGTATGTTACTTTTATCCTTTTTAAAGCGAGCTTGGGTGCGTTATATATTAATCCAATATTTGCAACCATATGGTACATTTTAAATCAAGTTTCTGATTTAAAAAAATTTTCCCCTAACTACCATTTTCGTTCCACACTAAAATATTGTAAGGGTAAGTCGCTAAACTCAATTATTCTGATGGACCTTTATAAGATGTGCTTTTTAAAGTGATCTTTTGTGTATTGACAAAATGTTAATTCCTTCACTTGAGAAAAAGCAAAACCTTACTGTTTAAAGCAAGGCAAGAAATTTCAGTTTTAAAGGTACTAGTTGGAGAAAACCTTTTACTAGCCAGAATTATTAAGAAAAAGTATGAACAATCTTTTAAAAAAAATTAACAGCTATAGAATGATTATTCTTTTGGATAATAAAACCACAAAAGAATGTAGAAACTGAAAATTTGAATCATAATTTTTGCAAATTAAGAATAATATTAACTTAAAATAAGATTGCCACAAAGTTTTAATGGTTCCATTATCAGCCATGTGTCCTAAGAAATCATTAAAATAAGAAAATTAAAATATCAGAAATACTTTTAACACTTTGTGTTTGTATGCCTATCCCTTTAGGCACAAAAAAGCCATTCAGTTGCGGCCCAAAGATCACTCTCAAACTCTATTAAGGAAGAGGGGGCTCCATTTATAGAAATTCTAAGCAAATCATTAACCGTCTCAGTTTTCAAGGAGTTTATGTATGCTATATTTAGTCTATTGTGACATCCTGATCTATAAAGTGTAGAAGGAAACTTCTAAATTTTAAAAATAAATATAGTAGTTTGATTTAAAACATATTACTAAACAGAATTTACTCGCCAACCCTAAAGGAAATTTCCCACCCTGGTTTAAAGTATAAAATTTAATAATCACATAAGCCATATTAATAGCGAAATTATTAAGGAAATCTACAAATTTACAATTAATTTCAAATAAAAGTAACAAAAATCAACCCCCACCAATATCATGATTTTTTCGCCACTTTAACGGTATTCCATCCCACTTTGAGACAAAAAGGTGAAATGAGAGAGCAAAGTGATCTGAAAAGGACTGCACAAACGATTTCTGAGGTTGGTGAGCGATACCGATCAGGACTTCTGATGAAGCATATAAAAATTTTAACTAAAAAAATGGGGAATTTAATAAAATTGAGGCAAAATGTGCGAGCGTAGAGAGTTCAGATCATGAAATAATCATGGAATTGTAAGCGATAGCCAGCATGGCGTCCAAGAAGTGGAGCCCATAAATTTGGAAGAGAAAAATTGCTTAATAGAAATCAGGAAAAATTTTGATACAAATTTTTTTTTTGCTTATTTAAAATTATTAACATCTGTATTGTTTCGCGTCAATTTAAAATTTAATACAAAATAGTACAGATGAAAAAAACTACAATAGCACTCTTTCTGCTGCAAAATTAGCACAAAGAAATTAAAATATATTTCATTTAGTTGTTTGGGATGCTTTAAAAACCTTTTGGGCTTTTCGTCTATTAAAAAAAAACCCTTTTTTTTTGGCTGACCTTTTTTGCATAATCAACCGATTCTATTATTTTCCAACTTTTTTATTATTGAAGTTTTATCTTTTATCAACTGTCGGCTATATTAACTGCTTCAAATTGTTCCGCATAAAAAGCATTAAGTTTATTCAAACCTGTATAAAATAGACTACAAAGTGTCATGCTTGAGAATTTGCATTTTCGCTTGTTAATGAGGAAAAAGCACCGGAAAAAACAATCCGAAAATAAAGAATTCGAAAAAAAGCACTGGAATAAAAAAGAGCCCCTTTCGTTATGAAAACTGTACCCAAGACTTATATTATCTTTTTAAAAATTAATAAACATGTAAAAATTAGTTTAAAGTTTATGGTAAAAACTTTACACAAAATTTTAATTAAATTACTGGGAATCTTAAGGATTTCAAAAATATTCTCAATTCTAATAATTTCACCTATGGTATTGTGATATAATAATCATAACCAAATAATTTTCTTAAAATTCTTTCAAAGTGAAACGCTTCGTCAATTTTGTAAGTAATTTTAATTTTAAACACGATTAATCCTCTGATAAACCATTGTTAATAGTTGTTGTGAAGAAGAAAGAAGCCTAATTAAAAAAATATCTACTTTCAAATTGGTTATGAAATTCACATAATTTTTAAAACAAACACACTGATACCTTGTGAGTCAGTTTTGCATAACAATCTTAAAAGGACGTTTTTATTTCCGATGTTTCTTTTTCGGACTATTTTGTTTGTGATTCTTTTTAACGATGTTAATGTTGTCTCCTGAAAGTTGAACTAATGAAAATATTACTCTCAGTTACCAGTGAATTTTATAAGGAATTTGTAATGCGTTCATATATGACATTGTTAAATTAAAAAAAAAAACTAACCGACTAAAAAAAAAAACACATCTATACTTGTGTTTGCTGAAATGGGGGGAGACTTATAAATTTATGAAGGATGTCCCTATAATCCTTGTGAATGATGAGCATTCCTCGGGAACACTAAGCATCAATCAGCAAATGAATATTCTTATTTCGCTATTCAGTTGCTACTAAATGTGTGCCTTTTGCTGTAAAAAGAGACAAAACTGACACAATCGTTCTTTAAATGCTTTGCAAAGAGTGGAGAAACCGTAAGCACCACTCAGAAAATCATGCTTTATTTTGTTGTTATTTAAAGCATTCGCATTCAGCTTACAGATCCTCCACTCTTAGCGCAAAAGTAACTCTGAGCGCTCAATAAATCATTCCGTTGCCAAGTGGAAATATTGTTATTCAGATTATTATAAAATATTGTTTTTATCATAAAATATAGTGATGCTGTTTTACTAATAGTTTTCGCTTTTGATATATAAAAGAGAAAACTAAAACAATTGTTCTTTTAATGCTTAAAAAAACATGAAAGCACTTCATAAGCACCACTTAATAAGCTCAATGCTTATTTCAAATTGAATTGACTGTAGATATTAATGGCAAAAGGTTCAGCATGCTGCTCCAAATCAACGATTTTTATAACAAATCAAAAGATAATATCTATATTACTATTTTATCTTATTAAAATACATGAAATTTTTAAAACTGTACATAGAAGTAGATAAAAGAGTGAATACGATAAAATTTCACAAAATAGGTAAGAATAGTCATATACAATATAAAATAGCGCTTAGAAATACAAAGATGTTAGGATGATAAACTTTATCCGACACATTTTTATACAAAAAATATAGTTACCAAAAAGAGATAAAACGATATTGGTTAAAACATGGGTAAATGATTAAAAAGTGATGGATTGTGAGTAAAATGTTACAAAGGTTGCAGTGAGATGGAAGTTGGCCAAACAGCAAGTGAAGATTGGGGTTGAGTGCGGCTGATTCGGAGACGTAACGCAACACAGGCAATGAGCTCAAATCAATTTTTACAGAGTGCAATTTATGATTGATTTGAAGATACCATTGCTGTAGCCCTAAAGATTTCCTAATATCTGTCGTACATGTATTTTTATATCTGAGAAAGGTACAGGACAGAGTGAAATGGTTAATAGCAGATCGTGCAGCAACATCTGTCAAGTCAGTGTCTGGGAATTCATCTGACTTAGGACAAAACAAAATAAAATATCAAATCCAATTCTAAGAAGATAACTTAAATGCTGGACAAAATTTAAAATTGAATGAGTCTTCACTTCAAAATATCCCAATTGCCGCAAAACGCTCATACTGTCAGCGAATGCTTAATTTTGTTATTCAGTGATATTTATTATCATATTTGATGGGCACCCACCTATGATTTATTGATTTCTGTCTTTTTGTCTTTCTCAATAAGGAATGTTCATGTACTTCTACTATGGCATCAAAAACAGCTCTCTGGAAATCCACACGGATAAGCCTTTGGAATTACAAATACCCGAAGAACGAATGCAAAATCTCGCTGCACCAGATAACAGCCAACAACAACAGTATATGTTACAACAGCAACAGCAGCAGCATCAAACGTATGATTACCAAGAAGAATCTTATGACGTACCCACTACAACCACTGGTAACGGCTACTTCAACCCTATTCCTGATCCATTAGAAGAAGATCCGTGGTCGAAATTCGACTAGATCCTTTTTTAAATTTAATTATGTATATTAGTGGGGTACTTGTTTTCCGTGGTGGGGCCTGTCTGGATTTTTTGCTTAAAATGAAGAAAATCTGGACATAGCCCCAGCCCTTTGAAGGAAGAAATCAATTATACTGATATACATCGATAAGACTTCAGAAACAATTTTTGTGACATGATGTCAGGGGCTTTGACACGTAACATGCATGTATAGATATCTATATTTGTACAGACTGCGAGGAAGGAAACAAAGCGGGCCCCGCTGTCATAGAGTCAATTTTCTTTTCTAAATCAAATTTGTTGTGCCTGTTTACTATACTTGTGTGTCTAAATTATGTTGACTTTCTTTGTACTTCAGCAATAATGCTATCTAAAGATTCATTGAAAATGTCTTAGATAGTTAGTGATAGAAGATGAAAGCAATTTTGGTGGTAACTTTCTTAACATTTATGATATTCGTAGGTCATAGAATTAAAATTACGAAATTCATAGTTTATTGAAAATGTAAAATTGATTGAGTTATATTTTGTCGTCATAGCTTTTGTTCATCGTTAAGAAAGCTATTAACATCACAGATGATGCTGATTTATTAATTTTTAAGTACATTCAAATGTACATTCCAAAAATACAATACCTTGGGTGAATAAAACAAAATCAATTGAAAAGTGTCATTGACCGCAAATAAGTCATTAGGATATTGAAATATTCACTTTGCTTCAAATATATTTTGTGCTTTGGTCTATATACTATTGGGATTTACTTGATTGAATGTCCTGTCTATCAAAAAAAAAACAATTTTATTTAATAAAGTTCATAAATTTAAACTGCTTACTAATAAATATCACCATACTACAAAAATAGTTGAAGACCTAAAGGGTAAAAAGTAACCCACATTTTTGTAGTTAAGTTCCTGTAACATCTAATCTATTTCTCAACAGAAATTTATGCTACTTGAGCAAAATGATAATGAATATAATTGTTTACAGTTGGGGAATGAAACTTTAATAAGACATGTCTTATTACTTTTTAACTCCGAGGTCTTCGATTGTTTGGTGATTATTTAGCAAGAAACCGCCAATGCACAAAATATTTGTATGCTTTATTCAGTAAAGTGAATCTTTGTGATATTTATGACTGCCATTGGAAAACTCTCCAAAGCCTTCTTTTATGAGCCTTCTTAGTAAAAGCCAATCGCCTGTCACCATAATTATTGTAAATAGTACTACTAACCCCCTATTCGAATATATGGTACAGTCATTCCTCTTCATTAAAAGAATGCTTTATTAAAAAAGTAATGTAAACATCTCTAAATTCAATTTAATATTATATCATAAGCATTATGATTACCTAATTCTTATATTTTGAAGTATATTTGATTTAAGCCATTTAACACATAAGTTAGGTAAAACTACTTTTCTTATAGAATTAAATATGTATTCTTAATTTTATAAAATAAATAACACATTTTGCGTAAACTCTCAATAGTACAATTTATTCACATCGCGGGCGTTTATCATATTCAATTTGATTTTTACGAAATAAAACTACTAATGATTTAGCTAATTCTTTTATACTTTTTGTAAGGAGCACAATTGTTTTTCTCTCAGCACAATTGTTTTGAATGTTTTTATAAGTATGCTTAGAGAGAGATGAAGCAAACAAAATAAAATATCATCGAATCCAGTAGTTTTTTCCCCGTTTATTTCCTTTCTCTTTTTGGTATAAATTGTGAAGAATTTAATGAATATTTTGAATATTTTAAATATTTTGTTTAACAAAATATTGTAAGTAGGCAGACCTAAAATAATTAATAATTTAAGCTAATTATTTACATTTAATGATTTAAGATCGCATTATTAAATGATAAAATGCATTGCAAATATGCACAATGATAACTTGTTGTTAATATACCGGTTATTATATCAACCCAGACAAACCTCAAGATAGTCATTCCCTAGACAATTCATGAAAAACGTTATCCCCTTAACGATCGGTTAATTTTCACGAAAACGGTCATAAAAGTGCCCATTTTGCCAAATACACGTATTTGAGTAGTGCTGACATCGAGTTTAAAATAAACTAACTATCTACAATTACCTAAAAAATATCCTGGTACTGCCATCTGGTGCGTAAAATGAGAATTAAATTGTTTTCCGGGCAAAAGAAATGAATTAGTTTTTCTCTTATTGGCGCGTTACTACTGAACACTCCAGCCCGGAAGTTTCACGGGAGCGAGAAATAGAGGGCGAAACGTCACCCCGTTGTTTTCACGGGAGCGAGAAGGAAGGGGATTTATTTAATACTGGTAGAACTGTCTTGTTTTGAGGGTGTTTTTCATCTTACGCATTAGAAGAGCTTACTGAGATGACCGACAGCTAATGCAAATCAACAACAAATACAGCATCCTTGTAATTTGTGAGACTAAGGATTTGCGATATCAAATCCTTAGAGAAGGATTTAAACTGAATACACTTAAATTTTGTGAAATCACTTCGGTGTACTTCTTAAATTTTGAAAAATCACTTCCGAACAGAACCAAGACGGTTATCCACTCCGGAGGCAGAATTACAGCGTATAAAATTGTTTTTATGATTTCTCTAGGGAAGGCTAATTTTTGTCTGATGATATAATCCAACTCCAACATTTTATAAGTAAAATATCTATTTTTAGTATTTTCTTGAAACAAAAACTATGCAAATAATTCAATAAATGACCTCTACCAAGTTTACATATAAGATCTTAGTTTATTTGATTTCGTTAATTATATTTAGTAAATGACTAATATCAAGTTTATAGAAAAGATTTTATTTTATTTGATTTGTTGTTAAAGCAACAACACTATTTATCTTTGTGTATAATATTACTTAAAATTTCAAGGAATATTTGCTTAAGACTAAACTCTTTCTTAAACAACTGATATAATTATTTAAAACAAATTATTCAGGTATAAAAATATATTTCACTAGTTATAATTTTTTACTCAAAAAGTTAGCAATACATTTTTTTAACATACATTCTTTAATCATCATAATTGTAATTATGCTTTGTATAGGTGTCCGCATCGTTTCAGGTAAAATAATTTGAATTTTGAAATAATTTAAAAAGTAGTTAAAATCAAAATTGGAAATGGCAATATTTAATTCTACTGTCTCGACAGAATTACCAAATTGGATTACAAACTACAACTACTAAAATTTCAGATGTCTTAAAACTCATCTTTTATAAATATAAATTTATTATATAGTAAACTAATTACTTAAGAAAGTCGTGTAATTTTGCAATATTTAATGATGACGTAACGGGGAATCATTACAACGAATATATTGTTTTAAACGGCAACAGTATTTTGTTCTTACTACAAAATGCTAAATTTTTCGTCTATGGGTCATTATTTTTATGAAAACAGAGTAAGTGCGAAAGTGATTTATTTAATTCAGATGAAAAATTTATCAATTCAAGAAAATAGTTACAGTGCCTTTAATCTAAACTATATGTCTAATTAAAGCGTGAAAAAATTAAAAAATTTTTTAGTAATTAACCTTTTATATTTTAAAAGCCTCTACTGTGGAACATTATTCCAAAAATATAAATTTAATTTTTAAATAATATTTTAGTAAGCTGAATTTTTTTTCCAGTTTATCCACTATACATGCTGAAATCTTAGATGAAAACTTATTGTAACTTTTAAGTTTTTAAAATATTTGTTTTTTGAGTTAAGTGGCTGTGCTAAAAAATGTTAAAGTCGGTATTGAAATTTTACACAAGATTGTTTTTATTAAATTAACTTAAAAACTTTTCTTTATTAAATTCTTTTTCTAGCAAAAGGTGCTTCTAAGTCCTATATATAATTGAAAACAGAAACCGCTATACTTTAAAGTGAAAAATTTCAATGATTTTTAGTGAAAAGTTTTAGCTGTGAAAGTTCCACATGTAGTTTTTAATCGTATTATAATTCAATTGTATTGACGTGCTCTTTTCAGTATTAATATAATGCAAAAATGAAATTTATATTTAAAATTTGTATATATATATATAATTTTAAGAATACATTTTATTTTCAATAAATATACTGTTTTAATTTATAGAAATCAGAGAACACCAATAGCAATATGAAAATTAAAATTATTGAAGTTTACGTTACATTTGTCTTTAAAAACCAGGTTTGGCCTATTCTTTTAATTTCAATCATTCTGGGATGCGACTAGAAGTTGTCGCATAAGATAGTCCTGTTGTTGGTCATAAAACATACTTACCTTTAAAAAAAACTAATTGGCTGATGTGCAGATTGTTTTACAGCACAAAATTACAAATAATCGCAAGGTCTAAAATATATTAAAATATTGTAATTTGATTAAAAAAAGTGCCAAATGTGTAACCATTATTTCGAGAAGTCAAGTGATTAAATATAATACTCACCTTTTCTTAAAATATGCTTAACGTGTCTTAAATAAAATTAGCCCTTACTATTTTCAATGAAAATCAATAGAATTTAAATGTAAAATGTAAATGGAAATAAAATGTACATTGAAAGATATAAATAAAAAAACTTCTGAATTAGGATGTGTATTAAAACACTAGTAATTTTTATATAGGTGATCAATATGTATCAGCTAAATTGCTGATAGCACATTTAAGAAAAACAACCTCCCTTACCGAAAAATTTAGGAATTTAAGGTAATAATAGAAATTAACTGCGACAGTAACACACCCACGTTTTTAGTTTTAAATTTAAAAAAAAATTACATTATTTTCTCTAATTTCCTTATTTTAGTTTCGTGTTTGCCATTTAGCTAATGTAAAAAAATAATGAAATTTCTCTTTGAGATAAATCCTATCTGGAGATAAAATAAAAATTAATTTTAGTTGTAGCAGTCAGGAACTAATTAAAACTTGCTCTTTTTGACATTTTAACGTTGAAATATGAGTCGGGAAGTGGTTGAAATTTCGATTGCACAACTTCCTACAGAGACGAAACAAAGTTGTAAAACGTCGTAAAACGGAAATCAGTTTTCGGAACGGAATTTTTTCAATCAGTTTTCAAAATTCTTCACCGATTGGGAATAAAATAAAAATAAATTCTTCTTGAAACACGTGTTGTAATTAAAACGTGCTGCTTTATCCGTCACTGATCTCCAGTTGAAATTTCAGTTGTCTAGCAAGTTAGAAAGAGTTAGAATTGATGGCCAGATTTACCCTTTTAAATACGAAAGAGAGTTAAATAAAAAGTAGTAAAATAACGAGGGGAGAAAATGCTTTATTTAAAAAAATCAGTTTTCAAAATTCTTCACCGATTGGAGATAAAATAAAAATAAATTCATCTTGAAGCAGTCAGGGACTAATTTAAACGTGTTGCTTTATCCGTCACTGATCTCCAGTTGAAATTTCAGTTGTCTAGCAAGTTAGAAAGAGTTAGAATTGATGGCCAGATTTACTCTTTTAAATACGAAAGAGAGTTCAATAAAAAGTGGTAAAATAACGAGGGGAGAAAATGCTTTATTTAAAAAAATCAGTTTTCAAAATTCTTCACCGATTGGAGATAAAATAAAAATAAATTCATCTTGAAGCAGTCAGGGACTAATTTAAACGTGTTGCTTTATCCGTCACTGATCTCCAGTTGAAATTTCAGTTGTCTAGCAAGTTAGAAAGAGTTAGAATTGATGGCCAGATTTACTCTTTTAAATACGAAAGAGAGTTCAATAAAAAGTGGTAAAATAACGAGGGGAGAAAATGCTTTATTTAAAAAAATCAGTTTTCAAAATTCTTCACCGATTGGAGATAAAATAAAAATAAATTCATCTTGAAGCAGTCAGGGACTAATTTAAACGTGTTGCTTTATCCGTCACTGATCTCCAGTTGAAATTTCAGTTGTCTAGCAAGTTAGAAAGAGTTAGAATTGATGGCCAGATTTACTCTTTTAAATACGAAAGAGAGTTCAATAAAAAGTGGTAAAATAACGAGGGGAGAAAATGCTTTATTTAAAAAAATCAGTTTTCAAAATTCTTCACCGATTGGAGATAAAATAAAAATAAATTCATCTTGAAGCAGTCAGGGACTAATTTAAACGTGTTGCTTTATCCGTCACTGATCTCCAGTTGAAATTTCAGTTGTCTAGCAAGTTGGAATGAGTTAGAATTGATTACCACATTTGCCCCTTTAAATACGAAAGCGAGTTAAATAAAAAGTGGTAAAATAACGAGGGGAGAAAATGCTTTATTTAAAAAAATCAGTTTTCAAAATTCTTCAGCAATCGGTAGATTTTATAAACTTGTGATATATCTAAGAAATGAATTTAATTTGAATTAAATGGACACCAATCTATGGATTCAAAGTTTAACTCTAATGTGACCTCTTTACTCTGTGATTTATCAAATGCAAATTTGTAAAGTTACTAAAAATATGAGCGCAAACTAATTTAGTTTTTATTGGTTTATATCTCAGTACTACTTTTAAATAAATAAAAGAAAACATTGAAATTATCAAGGAAGTTTTAAGGACAAAGACTTTACTATGCATTAACTCTTTAGTCGTATTAAAAGTGGTGCTTAAAATTTTTTTATTGTTGTACGATTCAATAAAACAAAAAATAATAAATAAATCAATAAAGTAAATTCAATGTTTGTTATCAACGTGGGGCTATGCTATAAACTCAATCAGACTACTTTACAATTAACTATCCATGTGAACAGATATCAAAAAATGTGAAGTATTTTTCCTCTCAAAAATACATAAAACATATAAAAGTATCAATTTATGAACAATATTTTCAGTCTATTAAAAGAATCAGTTTTTCTAGTAACACAAACAGTCAGATAAATTTATTCCTACTATTTTATTATGTAATATTTAAAATGTATATCTAAATTTTAAGTTTTCGCCTTATGTTGAGCAAATTAAAATTTGATGTAAATATATATGTTTATGTTGTGCATATGTTTCAATAGAAATGAAATGTGATGTTTTTATACTATTATTGCAGTTTATCGGTCATTTTTTAACGTTTTGATCTGTTGTATTTATGTATAATATTTGATTATAATTGATTAATACTTCACATGTGCATAAAGTGTTTAATTTTGAGAAAAATATTTTTAAAATCAATTATTTTTTGTACTGAATAGAAATAGAAAAATAAAATATAGCAATGAGTTGATATCCGATTTAAAGAAACAAAAATTAACTGCCTTCTTTTTCCCTACGGCTAGTGCCTTTATTTGTATGTTCTCCTAAAAGCTACATATCAATTTTTGCCAAAACAAATTTTTGCTTATATTGAGTGAGCAGTGATTGAAGCAAGTGTGAACGGTGAACGTTTTTATATAGTTATTTGACAATGACGAAAAAAATATAGTTTTCCGAGACCTAGTTTTGCACAAAGAAATTTTCGTAATTGCACTTTATGTTTTATTCAATGACATAACTTATAGAAGAGAAAATGCCTTCGAACGAGTTACCTTAAGCGAGAAATCCGATCCTTTAGTAATCCGAAGGTTGTGACATGTTTCTTATTCACCCCTACTGCGCAGTTTGTTTGTTCCTTCGGACTATTAAAGTGACCCGTGGGAAGGTGTTATCTCTTATAGGGGTTCCTTAACCCAGGGGTAGCCAACGGTGATTAAAAGCGGCGCTTCAGCCAGTTTTAATACTTCGGAAAACCTCTGCTCCTCCTGTTTTTTTAAAACTTTTTTTATCTTTTAAAGCAACGCTTAATTATAATTATATTGATCTCTCTTAAAAAGGCTGGTATAAAGTATGTAAAATGTTAGCTACCCCTGAACCAACCAAAATATAAAGAGGTAGGAGCACAATTAGTTTAGCTACCTTGAAACTTTTTTTAACAAATGCAACAATACAAAAAGCTAACAGTATAAATTTGCTGACGTATTTAGGCTATTGTTAGCAACTGGGATTCTGTCTAATAATGATCGTCTCTAGAAAAATTTGCCGCCATTCTAAAGAAATATTTTATTTATTGAATAAACGCGATATTTTCTCATTAAAATTTGTCAATATTGTATAAAATCATTAAATATTTCTTTACGGCTCAATACTGGAAATCTTAATAAACACTATCCGCAAACCATTTTTACCATTGTTTCAATTTTTGCCCAATTATCATAAGTTAATACTCCTGTCACAAATTTTAAGACCTTTAATATTTTAAAATAAAATTAGTTTTTTTGTGCGTTTATTATGTGTTTTTATAGGAGAATTAGAAAAATTTAAAATAGATTTTTATATTATTGATCACAAATAAACCAAATTAACATTATAAAATATTGTTTATTTCTTGAAAATATTGTTTCAGTTTGGTACTTTATATAAGTGATATATAATAGCTGAAAGTTAAAACATTAAAATTGCATAAAGACTAAACTATGGTTTTATATTTTGTTTTAACACATAAAAGAATTTTACAACCTCTTCAATTATATGAATATCTATTATTAAATAAGATTTCCATTGCATAACACAAAAGCTCTCAAATTACTGTTCCAACGAACGATAAAGAATAAGATTATGAAATGGAATTTGAAAATAATTTACGTAAACATGTCATCGGCGTTTTAATTTGTATCATTTTCAAGCATTCAATTGAACTTAATGAAACTTGTGAATTGCTGTTCATTAAAAAATGAACTTGAATTCGTTTCCAAACATTGATGCACAATTATTAATTATATATCAACTAAAGATTTCATTATATGTTGAACACAATTTTTATTGTTGTTATAAAAGTGAATACACTTCATGACAAACTATCAAACACTATTAAAAAAATATAGCTTTTCAATCGATGTCTAATAACTTAAACATGTAACGTCAAATAATGTGATAATTTTAGTATTTATTTTTAGATAAACATGTTTCTATAAATGGCTGGCAATTTTGCCAATTGTTTTGAGTCTGTATGTATGTATGTACTACATTTTAATATGTATTTTATTGTATTCTAGCATTTGTTCTTTCATATTTCTTGATTAATGTTCCCACATTTAAAAAAATGCATGTTTGAATTTCTTTCTACCTTCTTCTTGAATGTTGATACTGATATATGAAACAAATACTAAATTATGTAAAAAAGTACTGAAATAATATATCACTGTAAAATGCTTACTTTTTCAAAATAATCAACTAGGCACATATGCTAATGATGTTTGGTGAATTTTTTCCTTGCCAACCTCCATCAAATACTATGTGTCAACTTTGTTTCCTTAATTTTAACTTTTTTTCTGATTTAGAACTTTAATTTTTTAAGCGCCAAAGAAAAAAAAGAGCTTAATGGAAAAAGGTTTTAAGTGACATTGCTTTCAGAAAAATTAACAAAATGTTACGTTTAAAAACATACTATGTTCAGCATATTCATTCTATCTATAAATTACGAAGCTTTTTATTTGAAAGTTTTTCTTATAAACAGTTTACTGCTCTTTTTATAGTTTCCAATGTTCCTGTTTCATAATATTTCACTTGAACCTTTCCCATTAAGCTCTTCAAATAGGACTTATTAAAAAGATAAATCAGATTCTTTTAAAGAACATCCAGTTAAATTTACCAATAAAATATCTTTAACGTTATGTTGAAAGTGAAATTTAATATTTCAAATATATTATTTTCGCCTAACAGGTATGTACGTTGTTTTTTTTTAAATTTAATTTCTTATAAGTTTTCCCACAATTGTTATAGCAATTATGTTCTAAAACTTCTATAATCTTTAGCATTATTATTTTATTAATACATTATTTTGTAAATATAACCTTGGTTCAACAATGTCCGGACATTGTTTTGGTTAGCACACTTGTCGTATGCTATGTATGCAAAAGTTAACTTCAATATGAAAAAAATATTTGAAACAATATTTTGGTTTAAGAAAAAAAGTGATTTTGCTTTAATTTTGTTAATAATGCAACTGCATTAAAAATTCCAATTGATTTATACTTAGTATCGATTACTTAATTCATTAAAGTAGTACAGATCACTGAAAAAACATACAAAATATTAAAATTTCTTCTTCATGCTTTTACATTTCTTGTAATATTCATGTACTCTTGATTAAGCAAACTGCCTTAATATCCGTTTTGTTCCTTTTATTAATTTATTTCTCAAAAAATCAAAAAGTTTCATTTTATAACAATTAAAATTTTTGTGTTTATTTATAAAACTTCTTTCATTTTCAAAAGGTTTTTTTTCAGCAAGAATCCTGACATCTGTTATTCAAACAGAAAACAAAATACAGAATACATACAGAGTATATGGTATTGCTTTCAATTAGTTCGCATTATTCACCATCGTTAACTAAAACATTTGTTTAAAAAGGAAGAAATATATTAAAATAAATGCGCCCAAATTTGGAATGTAATTAGCTAATAATAAAGCTCAATGCACATTAGGTTAGAAAATAATAAAAAAAATGAATAATTCACTTATGAATAATTTTTTGACCAGAAAGAAGGTCGAAATAATTGCATTTCCTGCCTTAAATGCTGCAATTTTTGCAGACAATAATTTGTACAGTAGACATTCACTTGTACAGTTTTTTGTGACGTTCTCCTATATGTATATGTTGATAATACGATACTGTTCCTTTATAAGGACCACATTAATTTTACTTCTCAATTTAGCAAAAGAGCGCTAACCGTGACCTCTAGAAGACATTAAATGCACAGTATAATTACATTTTTGGCGTAATTCAATGAAATATCGCCAGTGTGGTTCTTATAAACGATAAGTACCGATAACGTTATCTTGCATATTTTTTCTTGATGTGATATTTCGAAATGTGAAATGTATGTTTTATATTTTAAACTTTCCTCTTTCCGTGTTCTATAAATATAAATGCAATTGTAGCATTTCAATTGCAGCAACTTCTTGAACGATGTTTAAATTTTCAAAGCTACTAAAATAAATACTTCTTGTGATTGATGATTATAAGAGTTAATTAAAATTTTGCATTTAAAAATAGACATGTAACTGATGGAAAGTGAGATTTTGTATTTGAAGTCTTTAATTTCACATAATATTTCGAATATAAGTACTAATAAGGAATAAAATTTATTAATAAAAAAGCTAAACTTTAAAAATACTGTTTTTTTATAGCAGTATAAGTTACGATTTGTCAGCAGTTAATCTAAAAATGTGTATCTGTAAAGTGTAAAAAAATATGTCCATATTTTTTATAAAAATATTGCTTATAAATTTAACTTTCAAACTTCGTACAACTAATAAAATATCGTTTCTATAAAAGTTAAAATCAACAACATTGAATTTCCGAAATAAGACAACACCATAAATAGTTTGTGATAAGAGGGTGATATCTTGTTCAAAATGAATACAGTTTCAGGTGTAAACTACCACTTGGTATTTCCAACACTTATGCTATTTTTTTTAAGGTTAATGGCCATTGCCCGCTATATATCCACCAATTCTCAGTTGAATATTGCTCGGTATTCACAGTTTAGTTCAGTTCTTGGGTTTGCTCCTTGCGTTTTTAACATATAGTTTTATTAAAAAATATGTAAATGTTTCGAATCGTTTTTCTTAAGTCTTATTAAAAACTATATTGTTAAAAGAATATACAGTTAAATACAGTAAATTTTTAATACATTCGTGACAGATAATTTGAAAGCAAATGTTTTGCATACTTTAACTTTAGAAGGCAACATCCTTACTGTTCCTGTTATATTAAAATTTTAAAAAAAATCTTATTTTTCTTCTACAAGAGCATAAACACTGATGTAATAATGAATAATTTATAAATTAGAATTTTTTTAAATTTATTATATATTCTTACCATTGAAGCATTGACATTTATTGCTAATTCAGTTTTTAAATCAATCAAACTGTAAGGAATTAAATTTCATAAGCAATATTTCTATCTTATATGACTGCAGGTGTGTGTTGTTTTCATTCATCATTAGTAATAAAAGCCTAAATCTTTATTGCGGTACAATGCATAAAAATAAGAATTGCAATATTTCGATAACGGTTAATACAACACAAAAAATTCTATTTCCAAGCTGTTTTTATGTTATTCAACATAAGACTAATACGATCGCAAAAGTATAAAAAAATATTAAACTGTACACTTGTTAACAAAAAAGAAATCAAAACTCTTCATGTGTACAAATCTCCACTTTCCATATTTATTTTCAATATGTTTTATATTTTACGTTTATTGGTGTACACTGTACTGATATCGAATCAAACTATTATGAAGTATATGTACTGAATTTACCATCTTGATGGATCTCAGATTTCAGTTATTCTCTCATGTGTAGCAATAAAATGATAAATCCTATGTTTTATGTTATGATTTTACTTCACCAACGCGAAGATAACGATACCATTAGGAACTCTACATAGGATTAGCCTAAGAGATTCAATCAGTTTCAAAGAATTGTCTATTTACAAGAACAGCGACTGCATTTTCATAATTTAATTTAAGACTTAACCCTTTGACTCATTTTTAAAAAAAAAAAAATTTTCCATACTTTTTTGAATATTTTAAATTAATTTAGGTCGCAATAAAGTCCTCCATGGTACAATAAAGTCCTCCATGTTCCCTTAACAAATCAACACCTCTGGGGATACTGGATAGGAGATCGATCGTTCTCTGATTCAGGTTAAAATTACGATCTGTTGATGAATGAATGGATGCATGAATGGGTCCGCCCTATAAACGGGTGTGACGTATGGTGTGATAGAAGTCGAATTCTTGGCCATAGATGGCGCCACTGGAAAAACAAGAACTATCGCACCCCCTCTGCCTAAACAGGCACATGTCAAGAACAACAACAGGTCACAATAAATGAAAAATAATATATTTAGCATTTTAATAATTTATGGTTAGGAGATACAGCATGAAACACCGGTGTCTTTTTCTGCTACATAGGTAAAACTACCAAACATGACCAAACAATAATTTTTCAAACTTGCAGTTATTTAGATATAAGAGAAACAGTTATTCCTCGCGGAAATTTCTTTAATTTACAAAATAAATTATTGATAAATTTTTGAATATGAATGAAACAAAATTCAAACTACTTTTATTTGGATTTTTAAATTTTAGTACAAATGTAGTTTCAGTAATCTAACACTTTTTAGTAGACAGTATTAGTAAAAAAATAATTTATTTAGCATTTTAATAATTTACGGTTAGGAGATACAGCATGAAACACCGGTGTCTTTTTCTGCTACATAGGTAAAACTACCAAACACGGCCAAACAATAATTTTTCAAACTTGCAGTCATTTAGATATAAGAGAAACAGTTATTCCTCACGGAAATTTCTTTAACTTACAAAATCAATTATTGATAAATTTTTGAACATGAATGAAACAAAATTCAAACTACTTTTTTTGGATTTTTAAATTTTAGTACAAATGTAGTTTCAGTAATCTAACACTTTTTAGTAGACAGTATTAGTAAAAAAATAATTTATTTAGCATTTTAATAATTTACGGTTAGGAGATACAGCATGAAACACCGGTGTCTTTTTCTGCTACATAGGTAAAACTACCAAACACGGCCAAACAATAATTTTTCAAACTTGCAGTCATTTAGATATAAGAGAAACAGTTATTCCTCACGGAAATTTCTTTAACTTACAAAATCAATTATTGATAAATTTTTGAACATGAATGAAACAAAATTCAAACTACTTTTTTTGGATTTTTAAATTTTAGTACAAATGTAGTTTCAGTAATCTAACACTTTTTAGTAGACAGTATTAGTAAAAAAATAATTTATTTAGCATTTTAATAATTTATGGTCAGGAAATACAGCATGAAACACCGGTGTCTTTTTCTGCTACATAAGTAAGACTACCAAACACGGCCAAACAATAATTTTTCAAACTTGCAGTTATTTAGATATAAGGGAAACAGTTATTCCTTGTGGAAATTTCTTTAACTTACAAAATCAATTATTGATAAATTTTTGAACACGAATGAAACAAAATTCAAACTACTTTTTATGGATTTTTAAAGTTTGGTACAAATGTAGTTTCTAATCTAACACTTTTTAGTAGACAGTATTAGTAGTAGTAATCTAACATATTTTTAGATTTTTTTACAATTATAAAGTACAAAATGTATTTTTGCTTGTAATTAGAGCGCCAGAAAAAAATATGTAAAAAGGGCATCGGTATTTAATCTGCGTCAAAAGGTTAAGAGGTAAAGGAACATAAAATAGTACATTTTTAACACCACATTTTTCAAAAGTGAAAAATAATTGCTTTCATATGTGGGGTTGGTCAATAATTAAAGACAAATTCACTCATAATTTTTTAGGGAAGGCAAAAAACTTTGCGTGTGAACAATATTCCGTGTGCTGGGCTACAAATTCACTGGAAACCTTACGTAAGGAAAACAGAATCCTTGCAAAAATAAACACAAACTAACCTAAATAACATAAAATTCCAGATATTATCAAAGTTGTGCTTCCTCAGTACGAATTAGTGTTATATATCGATCATTTGGAGAAGTAACGAAAGCAATTTATTTTAATTTAAACATTTACAATGTTTGGTTGTCAAAAATGTATAGCCTTTAGGATGTTTGCATTTGTGATTTCACCATTAAAAATAAAATCCAGCCTGTCATCGTCGTTCGATAGAATACATTGGATAATAAATTATTTTTTACATTTATACAAATACCTGATCAATTCACAAATAATAAGGGTGTGGAAATTTCAAATCCAAAATTAAGATTTGTTCGGAAAGCTGAAGATTTTTTTCCAAATTATATTTTCAGTTTAGTTTATTTTTTTTGCCTTAATGTACAAGTTTTTAAAAAACGTATAGGTTTATATACATACATATAACTTGTCGTTTGAAAATAATACTTAGACAAAAACACATAACCTTAATGTATCCCATCATAAACTTAAATGTATTTTTACCTTCTTCCTACCACTCCTTACGTACCAGAGAAGTGAGGTATACTTAGTATTCACTAGTGTTTACGAAAAATCTTGGTTATTAATATATTATTGAAAGAGAAATTAATTGCATATTGGATAACAGCGACGCAAACACATCATGCAATAGAACAAAAAAATACCAGGCAATAGAAAAAAAATATCATACAATACAAGAAAAAATTTACAATAGTGTCCTGTCATTTATTATATCCCTCTATCTATATAAGTTAGATGTTCCATCATCGGATATATATATACGAAAAACAGAAACAGAATTCACAAATAGAACGGAAAATAATTTAGTATTTATAAAAGAAATAAAAGTTCTGTTCAATAAGAGAACTCACACGACTTTTAGAAATTTAAAGTTGTGTCACAGTATAGAATCCTCAAATTTCTTTTTATCAGATTTCACTTTAAAATTAAAATTTCAGTACACTGGATTTCGTGCCTAGATATAATTAGTTGGTTCTATTAATAAAAAAAATTTAAAGTCATTTTTACTTATTTAATTTAATAAAAACCGTACGAATCCTGAGTAAGAACCATATAAAGTAGCAGATACACTAAATAAAATAATGAATTACTTACATGTTTATCAACAGGATAACAACTAGGAAATTTCACACCATAAAGTTACCAGAACAAGAGCAAAGTTTTTTATTTTGATATTTATCGTTTAGGGTTATAAGCAATTAATCACAACAAAATGCAGTAGGATCATAACTACAAAGCTACATTTGGGAAAACAGCATGACCTTCAATGTTGAAACTAGCTCAGATTCCGACAAGCTCTTTTTCCTAGCACACTTGTACACGGACAAAACACTCTCCAATGCTAAACTTTGAAGAACAGCGGGGAAAAATTAATGCGAACTTAGCTTTGCAAATATGTAAAAAATAACAGGGAACGATTAAAAATCTTCGTTTGATTATAAATGGTATTGATTGTAATAAGATAAGAATTTCGTTATTAAATTATGTACAGGTAAAAGAAAATATTTTCAGTAAAATGGTGCGTCTGTTTTAGAACACATTTTTTCTCATTTGTAGAACTACAAATTAATGCAAAGACACAGATTTTTCATTAGCATCCAGGAACGCCTTGTAGAAGCATTACAATGCATGCAATTCGTATATGTGATCATAAGTCATGCAGTTCTCGCGTGCGCTAGCTGTTGTTGCATATTTACGTCGCACTAGAGCTGCTCAATGGGCTATTGGCGACGGTCTGGGAAACATCCCTGAGGATGATCCGAAGATATGCCATCACAGTTTTGATCTTCTGCAGAGGATCAGATGACCTAGGCGTGAAGTCGAGAACTTTACGGTAGAGTAGTTTAACGAGGACCAATATCGCACTCCCTCGGTCCCTACGCAGACTAATCCAAGTGGTGACCCATCCGCAGACTGACTGCAGCCAGTGATGCTTGACTTCGATGATCTGCTGGGAACCGTGTCTTAACGATCAGTCCACTGCGGGACGGGCGTAAGCAAGCAGTTCGCCTTAAATATAGTTTTTAAACATTCACACGATCGTCTACTGCAATCACGTGCAATGGAAATACTTCCTTAACTCCAATGAATAGTTATTCATATTCGTGTGGAGTTGAGCTAACCTGAATGGTAAGGCGTTGGACCCATGTCCGAGAGGTCGTGAGTTCGATCCCCGCTGGCCAAAGACTTCTCGTGTACTAAACGGTGACTGGTGCACATTAAATCTGTCGGGTTCGAAAGTCCTCCAAGTTCCCATGCAGATAAATACCTTCAGGGGTACGAAAATTGATTGTGCTGTGGTTCAGGTCAAAATTAGGATCTGCAAGTGGATGATGGTGTGTGAATTTGTTCTCTCTGTAAAACGGGATGTGACGTTTGTATGTTGTATCCGGATCATCCTCAGGGATGCTTCCCAGACAGTCGCCACTAGCCCATTGTACAGTTTTAGCGCGACGTAAATAAAAGTACAGTACAAAACAATTCAGTCATGTTTGAGTTAAAATACGTCAGGAAATTTTCTTTGTGTACTATGACATTTTTTTAAATGCATATTTACCTGCTTTTTATAGTCAGTAAACTTCTTTGTATTTTCCACTGAATTTTCCAGCTGCTTTTTGATACTAAAAAACCCCAATAGCCTATAGTGCAGCTTTAGTGCGACGTATATGAACTACAACTACAACAACGGCACTAAAAAACTGACTTTGTAAGCCTCCATGGTATTTAAAAAATTGTACACAAATTAAAAAAAATAATAACGACTTCTGTTGTTGTTGTTGTTGTTAATTTACGTCGCACCAGAGCTATTGGCGACGGTCTGGGCAACATCCCGGAGGATGATCCGAAGACACGCCATCACAATTTTGATCCTCTGCGGAGGGGATGGCACCTCCGCCTCGGTAGCCCGACAACCTGCGAGCGAAGTCGAGCACTTTACGGTAGCACAGTTTAACGAGGACCAATACCGCACACCCTCGGTCCCTATGCAGACTGATCCAAGTGGTCACCCACCCGCACACTGACAGTAGCCAGTGATGCTTGACTTCAGTGATCTGCTGGGGAACCGTGTCTTAACGATCAGTCCACTGCGGGACAATAGCGACTTCTGATAGAGGAAAAAGATTCCGTAAATAAAACAAAGCATTCTGTAAGTCATAAAACAGAGTTCTAAAGGTTAGCGACACAAATACTCAGACACACCATCAATACTACAATTTGATCCATACTCGAACCCACTAAAATCCTCATGTCACATGAAAGAAAAGAAGCAACTCAACTAAATATGTTTTAGTTTCTATTAGTATTCGGAAATAACTTCAGAGAATAATTTTTCATATTTGTGTCCAATTACATAAATAAGTTAAGAATTTTTCATCTTAAAATGCAATTCATCAATCGAAAACTTTTAAAAAAAAAGTCCGTTTTTCCTAATGTACTAATGGAGGACTAATGCAAAGACACATATTTAATATTCGATATACATTTTCTAGAAGTGTATCGAACGAGTTAACTGATACGAATAATTTTTCTTCGTGTTCCAACTTAGTGAATGAATTATCTTTAATTTCGAAAGTAAAATATTCTAAGTTCACATTTAGATTGTGTATTTTGAATTTTAAAAAAAAAATCATAATTTTCCGAGCCTCAAAAACTTTAGTAAGCTAGTGGCGACATCTTAATATTTTTTTCAAAACATTCACTTGCCAGGAAAAAAGTTTCTTTTTCCTAGTGCTTCCATCTGTTAAATATGTTTTTTACCATTTTTAATTTGCTGTAAATTATTGTTGATTTTTAAATATCGAGTATTCTTCTTCTCTGAATAAAATTTCAAATCCTTAAAATTTTAACAATGAATAATATAAAGAAGTTGTGTTTCTCCAAAGACTGCTTACGTCAATTTTGGGAAATTCTAAATACCTATGCCTAATTTTTTCCAAAAATTTTTTTTGCGGGCTATCACAAAATCGCCAGTAAACAATTTGCATGCGTTTTTAATTTCGGACATTTTCTATGATGTAGGAAATAAAAGATCAACTTTTTCATTAAAGGATATCCTAAGAAATATTTTATATAAATCTAATAAATAATGAACACTACCATCAAAATAAGAATTTTTATATCCTAATTTTAAAAAATAGTGGGCGGAAATAATTCACTACTTATGTTAAGAATAAAAAAATCAAAACTGAATTTAAACGTGGAATATTAAAAATAGCAAAATTATTGTTAAAAATATAAAGGAATGATTATAATTATTTATCGCTTTTTTATTAAAACTTTATTCATAGGATTAAATGCACGGCACGTTCCTGGGATAACATACAAATTCCCGAATTTATGAATTTTTATACCCGATGCATTCAAAAATGTAATTGAAATTTTAAACGCTTATCAATATTGTTAAATGTCTGACTAACAGTTTTATTATTGCGATTTTGCAGCTATATTGGCGAATAGGGTTCATAAAGTATCATTCGAATATGGATTCTGCCATAGCACCTATGTATGCTATTAAAAAGATAATTATCATTTAAGAGGCACGTTTTTTGATACTTAATATCTTATTTTTAGTATTATTATATTGAAGGTTATATAATAGCATGTAGGCAATTAATTCTCTATATGCTATTAACGTGAGAATTTGTGCACAACGTTATTTAGAAGTACATATTTCTTATATGACAACAATGAAGTTTTTTCTCTTTTCCTAACAAATTTTTATGGAAAAAACAACTAATTTTGAAAATTATTGAGGGGTTAGTAGTTATCGACCATGTCAACTGTCATCTATGAAAAAGTTCCCCAACATGGAGTTGATTTAACATGTCTTATATACTAGTGAGTTGTAGTTGTAATTTTGTAGTGGTAGATACGCTACAATTTTTATTAAATTTTGTAGACTATTTATGTTTATAATATTATAATAATTAATACAGTTTCTCGACAGTTCATCATTTCTTATTACTTAGATATATGTTTAAACATCGATTACTCTCATGATAATAACACGCTATTTTAGAGTAAAACGTTTTTAGTTAATTATTTGAAAAGATAGAAAGTTTCATGTATCAACTCAACAATCAGGTTCGTAAAAAGAATTTTACAGTCAATTACTTTCTTAAAATGAAGTGTATATTAAAGTAATAAGATCGTTGAGTGTAAATAAGAGTTTTAAAATATTGTGTCTTGTTAAAATGAAAAAGTATGAGTACTTTTGTGATGAAATTGTATCAGTGGAAATTGTCCACCCAAGTCCTAAATACTTTCTTAAACACCAACTAAATATCCCTCTAATTCTCCCTACTGAAAGTTTCCCACAGAACTTCAGTCAGGACTACTTAATTTAAACAAAAATTCCTCTTATTTATTCTAATAGTAAAATGTTAGTCACACTTGGGTGGTGACTAAAGACTCACGTCATCTTCGTGACCTCAAAAAATAATTTCAACCAATCACCGACAAAAAATATTGAAATTTAACACTCTATATTGATCTCCATAACTCTATATCGAACTCCATATGAAGAATACTAAAACAACTGCTACAAGTTTCGTGCTGTAGATAATTTAATTAAGTTAAAAAAAAAAGCAGTTTACTTATTTTTTGAGAAAATTTGTACTTTTGTAGCTTTTTTTCAAAAGCAGAAAAATCATTTAGCAGTTTTATTAAGACAGTACCTTACCTGATAACATAGCAAAACATTTAAGAACTTTCGGAATATTTTTTTCATTATTAATAATAACTGAATATTAATAATAACTGTTCATTTTGGCTCCAAAATTATAAATTTAAATGTACAGAATTAATTATGATATATATATATATATATATATATATATATATATATATATATATATATATATATATATATATATGTGTGTGTGTGTGTGTGTGTGTGTGTGTGTGTGTGTGTGTGTGTGTGTGTAATATCAGGGCAATAACCCCGATATTTTTGTGGATTTGTTAGTCAAAAAACAGGAATAATGAGGCCATGCCATGTACAAGCTTTTATTTAGTAATCGATGGTGAAGCATAAATCTCATCCCCGCTCTCCCTGCTGGAGAGGGGGAGACAAAGTTCCAGTCAGATCCGACGGAGTTTAGTTGGTAAACATTATACACCAAAAAGCACGCAAAAACCATCGCTCCTCTGTTTTATACGATAATTAAAATATGTGAAGAGGCCAGTCATATTGCCTTCCAAGTATTCTTACGCCTCATCAAATTTATTTATTACTCATAGAAAATCGTTTAATCCTTCCCTATATGGAAGTGAAAGATCTTAAAATAACTCCTCTTTTGAAATATAAATCTAATTATTATTCATTGGTATGTTTTCAACCTTGAAGTCCCAAAATAGTATTTCTACACTTATCCTTTTCCAAAGATATTTTATGAAAACGAAAGAGTTTTAATGCTTTTATTGATACAAAAGTATGTATAATTTCTGTATTACATCCCCACCAAAAAAAAATATTGGTAAGCCAAAATAAAATTTTAGAATACTATGAATTTATAAACTTTAGATAGGTACGACTGTTCTCTTTCCAACTATAAATAACATTTTTTCAATTATCTGAAAAAAATTATTTACAGTAACAACAATAAAAACATAATAATAAAATTTTTCTGTTTATTGAACTAAACAGAAAGAAAAATTAAACATATATTTATAATTTTTCTACTAAACTTTTCAAAATTTTTTCCACACATAAATATACAAAATTTTTATGCAAAATGAACTGGACAACAAGTGTCATTTAATCAGAATTTAAGATTCTGTGTGGTTAATGGGGTTATTTACTAGATGAAATTCTGTATTCCCCGTTGAAATGGAGGAAAACAGAATTTCATGAAGCACATTAAAATTGAGAGACCCAGATTGGACATAAACAAAAATAGTTCATAATTTTTTTTTCACTGTGTTGAGATGAAAAAAAATTCGAGTTTCCTCGCCAAACATCTCCACACGAGATTCGGATCTGTCAAACATTTAGGGATTACTTCTTCCCTTGAAAAAAGTTTAAAAAATTGTTCTTTTGGATACTATTCATGATACATGTACTATTTCAAAATTTTGTTTTCTTACATTTTCATTTTTATTTTATTTTGTAATCAGTTTCTTGGTCCATCTTTCTTTTTCCCATTTTTTCTTTTCTTTTTGTTACACTTCCCCTTATTTTTTTCAATGTTTACTTTTACTGAAACATCTTCAACTTTTATTTTTTGGATATTTACATTTACTGAAACATCTTTAACTTATTTTTTGGATGTTTACATTTACTGAAACATCTAACTTTTATTTTTTTGATGTTTACTTTTACTGAAACATCAAACTTTTTTTTCCCCACAATTTTTAACCTTAACATTTTGAGAAGTTTGCTGTCTAATGTGCAAAGGTAAGTTGTCATTGTTTGAATTAGCATAGGTGATCAATCTCTTATCACATTAAGTAACAACTGGCCCGACGCAATCAATAAACAAACAAAAATCTTTGCAAGTTTACAACCCTACTAAAGCATATGGTAAATTAGTATCAAGTATAAAAATTTAACTGAGTTAAAAATTTCGTCTATCGTAATAATGGAAACTCACAAATTTTGTTAAGTGTTAATTGTCCTTTTGTTTGGGTAACATTCAAGTTTTCACATTTTTTAACAGGAATATTTAGTTTTGACCAAGTCCTAAAAAGTAAGAATTTTTCAAATTTCTTTTTTTTTTTTGTATTTATTTTGAGTGTATTCAGTTAATAATACATTTCAATTTGTGTTTTATCATTTTCCAAACTATTTGTATTAGTTATACATTTCTTGATTTAATTTTTAATTTCTACTACACCGCAATTGCATTCAAAATAAGAATATTCTAATGGCATTTTTATCTTCACCCTAAACACCACAGTAAACCAAAAATATAAATTCAACCAATCAATAAATCTTAGAAACTGTAACACATTAGACAATAAATAAGAAAATGATTTTTCGAAGCATTTTTAAGCCAAACAAAACAATCAGTTCACTGAAAATAAAACTTTCAAGAAGAAAAAAAATGTCTACAGTAAATACGATCACTGTATAAAAAGTAATAGTTTCAATTGAAACATCAAGTATGAGAAAAAATTTAAAATCATAATCTATGATTTTTGTTTATTTACATGAGTGTTTTTTCTTATTAATCACTATAAATCAAAGAAATAAATGTTTTAAAAAAAATACTCAAAGGATACGCAGCTGGATAAAGTTCGAATTAATCCAAAACATATCTTGAAAGCCGCAACATCAGATGAAAGTTAATAGAAAGGAAATTTTTTTTTCGTTAAAATGATTTATAAATTAACACCGAGCGTGAAGGAGAAATTGAAGCTTATTTTGCTTTGAGTTCTGAGTAGGATGGAGGGAATGTCGAACATCTAAGTAGACCATCATAAACCTTTCCGGTGTGTGAAAACACTTCATCGACGATTAAATCCAGAGCAGTGGGGAGTTCAAGGGTGGTGAAATATTGAAGCTCAGCTCTCTAGTTGCATCCATCGTCTTCAGAACGTTAGACATAATATGCAGCATACACAAAAGGAAAGTCGATGATTCATCTTTAAGATGAGCTCCACTGGATTAGGTATCATTTATATAAACAAAAAGTTTGATGATCGAAGAACTTGCTTTTTGTTGAAGATACTGGATGAATTATTAATTACCATGAGTTGCAGAAGAATTTGACTAGATAAATTTTCAACTGTCCATGCGAATGAGATATTCGATGTTTTTGATGCATTTTTTTCACCATCGATTTTTCCCCCGGTGGGTGATGGGATTTCCGACGACTCAACTAGCCTCCGTTAAGCTTAGTTCCTAAGCGATAGAAATGCGTAAGTTTTCTCCGCAAGCAATCATCCTGTCGACTTGTAATATCAGGGCAACAACCCCGATATTTTGGTGGATTTATTAGTCAAAAAAAAGGAATAATGAGGCCATGTTGTGCACAAGCTTTTATTTAGTAATCGATGGTGAAGCATAAATCTCATCCCCGCTCTCCCGGCTAGAGAGGGGGAGACAAAGTTCCAGTCAGATCCGACGGAGTTTAGTTGGTAAACATTATACACCAAAAAGCACGCAAAAACCATCGCTCCTCTGCTTTATACGATAATTAAAATATGTGAAGAGGCCAGTCATATTGCCTTCCCTGTATTCTTACTCCTCATCAAAATTATTTATTACTCATAGAAAATCGTTTAATCCTTCCTTATATGGAAGTGAAAGATCTTAAAATAACTCCTCTTTTGAAATATAAATCTAATTATTATTCATTCGGATGTTTTCAACCTTGAAGTCCCAAAATAGAATTTCTACACTTATCCTTTACCAAAGATATTTTATGAAAACGAAAGAGTTTTAATGCTTTTATTAATACAAAAGTATTTATAATTTTTTTATTACATATATACATACATTCAGCCTTTCATCCCTTCAGTGGGTCGATAAAATGAGTACCAAGCATGCTTGGGAACTAACACTGGGGATTCCGCGTTCGGCAGACCACCTGACCGGAACATATGCTCCTGCACCCCAGAGCCCAAGGTCAAGAAAACTGAGATGGGCACAGTCGGCCTTGGCCCTCTTAATGGGCTGTCGCGCCACTGAGTTAGTTAGTTTATATACATACATATATATATACGGCTTAATATATATATATATATATATATATATATATATATATATTAAGCCGTTGCCGAGAGTTTGGATAAAAACAGGTCTTAGCCAGTGTAAGAGGACATCAATATTTATTTAACCATTATTGGTATGAGAATGATCATCCAAGTGACGCAAAACCGAAGTGTTTCTGAATTAAAAAACGATGGAAAATCTTGCAAAATAATCCCAATGATCTCAAGTCACATTCAGAAAAGGGAAACATTAGTAATTAGAATTCGTCCATTATATAGGTTGAGGCAATAATGTGGTTCTCACAGTTAGTAAAGGGAAAACGTGGAAATATTAATTCAGGCATTGAACTAAAAATAGAATAAAGGACTGGATGTAAATAATAAATTGTTTGAAAGCGTTTAATTGTGAATAATAAATTAAGAAGAAGATTTAGATAAAGAAATAACATGATAATTGAAGCTTTATAGGTTTCATATATATATATATATATATATATATATATATATATATATATATATATATATATATATATATATATATATATATATATATATATATATATATATATATATATATATATATATATATATATATATATATATATATATATATATATGTGTGTGTGTGTGTGTGTGTGTGTGTGTGTGTGTGTGTGTGTGTGTGTGTGTAGTGCCAGTTCCAATCTATAATACCAGTTCCTGTGCTGTAATTTATTTCATTTATTTTGTGTTATTTCTGTGTTTGTTTATCGTCCATCTTTATGTAAATTTAGCGTTTAATATATGTTTTGTTAAAGTACAGTGTCTCTCATTTTCAAAGACGACCACTCATGCCGTCCCCACAAAATCAGAAGTGATTCTGTAGTGCCAGTTCCTATCTGTAGTGCCAGTTCCAATCTATAATACCAGTTCCTGTGCTGTAAGCTGATCTAGCTAGAGATCCAACCAGATTATGACAGATTATGTAAGCTGCAAGTTAGACCCCGTGCGAATTTCCCAAAGACACGAGAGACACGGGAGCGCGTAATGGAGCTAACAAAAAGAAGACGCTGATGAATTCCAGAGAGGGGCAGCGATGATGACTTTTTTTTAACTTCACGATGACGAACTCATTTATTTTGTGTTATTTCTGTGTTTGTTTATCGTCCATCTTTATGTAAATTTAGCGTTTAATATATGTTTTGTTAAAGTACAGTGTCTCTCATTTTCAAAGACGACCACTCATGCCGTCCCCACAAAATCAGAAGTGATTCTGTAGTGCCAGTTCCTATCTGTAGTGCCAGTTCCAATCTATAATACCAGTTCCTGTGCTGTAAGCTGATCTAGCTAGAGATCCAACCAGATTATGACAGATTATGTAAGCTGCAAGTTAGACCCCGTGCGAATTTCCCAAAGACACGAGAGACACGGGAGCGCGTAATGGAGCTAACAAAAAGAAGACGCTGATGAATTCCAGAGAGGGGCAGCGATGATGACTTTTTTTTAACTTCACGATGACGAACTCATTTATTTTGTGTTATTTCTGTGTTTGTTTATCGTCCATCTTTATGTAAATTTAGCGTTTAATATATGTTTTGTTAAAGTACAGTGTCTCTCATTTTCAAAGACGACCACTCATGCCGTCCCCACAAAATCAGAAGTGATTCTGTAGTGCCAGTTCCTATCTGTAGTGCCAGTTCCAATCTATAATACCAGTTCCTGTGCTGTAAGCTGATCTAGCTAGAGATCCAACCAGATTATGACAGATTATGTAAGCTGCAAGTTAGACCCCGTGCGAATTTCCCAAAGACACGAGAGACACGGGAGCGCGTAATGGAGCTAACAAAAAGAAGACGCTGATGAATTCCAGAGAGGGGCAGCGATGATGACTTTTTTTTAACTTCACGATGACGAACTCATTTATTTTGTGTTATTTCTGTGTTTGTTTATCGTCCATCTTTATGTAAATTTAGCGTTTAATATATGTTTTGTTAAAGTACAGTGTCTCTCATTTTCAAAGACGACCACTCATGCCGTCCCCACAAAATCAGAAGTGATTCTGTAGTGCCAGTTCCTATCTGTAGTGCCAGTTCCAATCTATAATACCAGTTCCTGTGCTGTAAGCTGATCTAGCTAGAGATCCAACCAGATTATGACAGATTATGTAAGCTGCAAGTTAGACCCCGTGCGAATTTCCCAAAGACACGAGAGACACGGGAGCGCGTAATGGAGCTAACAAAAAGAAGACGCTGATGAATTCCAGAGAGGGGCAGCGATGATGACTTTTTTTTAACTTCACGATGACGAACTCATTTATTTTGTGTTATTTCTGTGTTTGTTTATCGTCCATCTTTATGTAAATTTAGCGTTTAATATATGTTTTGTTAAAGTACAGTGTCTCTCATTTTCAAAGACGACCACTCATGCCGTCCCCACAAAATCAGAAGTGATTCTGTAGTGCCAGTTCCTATCTGTAGTGCCAGTTCCAATCTATAATACCAGTTCCTGTGCTGTAAGCTGATCTAGCTAGAGATCCAACCAGATTATGACAGATTATGTAAGCTGCAAGTTAGACCCCGTGCGAATTTCCCAAAGACACGAGAGACACGGGAGCGCGTAATGGAGCTAACAAAAAGAAGACGCTGATGAATTCCAGAGAGGGGCAGCGATGATGACTTTTTTTTAACTTCACGATGACGAACTCATTTATTTTGTGTTATTTCTGTGTTTGTTTATCGTCCATCTTTATGTAAATTTAGCGTTTAATATATGTTTTGTTAAAGTACAGTGTCTCTCATTTTCAAAGACGACCACTCATGCCGTCCCCACAAAATCAGAAGTGATTCTGTAGTGCCAGTTCCTATCTGTAGTGCCAGTTCCAATCTATAATACCAGTTCCTGTGCTGTAAGCTGATCTAGCTAGAGATCCAACCAGATTATGACAGATTATGTAAGCTGCAAGTTAGACCCCGTGCGAATTTCCCAAAGACACGAGAGACACGGGAGCGCGTAATGGAACTAACAAAAAAGGAGACGCTGATGAATTCCAGAGAGGGGCAGCGATGATGACTTTTTTTTAACTTCACGATGACGAACTCATTTATTTTGTGTTATTTCTGTGTTTGTTTATAGTCCATCTTTATGTAAATTTAGCGTTTAATATATGTTTTGTTAAAGTACAGTATCTCTCATTTTCAAAGACGACCACTCATGCCGTCCCCCCCCCCACATATATATATATATATATATATATATATATATATATATATATATATATATATATATATATATATATATATATATATATATATATATATATATATACACTCCTTCACACGGAACAGCCAGTGTGGAGATTGACTTTAGCATGATTAAGTACACGCTAGAAGGTAGAAGCTGTCTAATTTTAGTCAGATTATATGTTTTAAGGAAAAATTAAGTATCATGTTAAACCTAACTTAGAAAATAACTTGGAGAACTTAAAATTAAAATTGATCAAAAATTTCATAGTTTTATGGTAAAAGTTTAAACATAGAAGAGTTTACATGGAGAGTTTCGTAACTGGCTGTAAAATAATAGTAGCTTTCAGTTTAAGGCAAAGGTAAGCTGCAAGAGGAATCTTTAAGAATTGGCTATTCAATATTTGTAGTTTTAAGGGTGTTCAATTTAACAAGCCGATTAGTTGAATTTGATTTTCTTCTCTTCAAGAAATATGACTTTTTAATATTACAAATAGTCTTCATTTCTTCTTGCTTTCGTATATCTTTCTTTTATTCATGTAAACCTACTTTTTATGTTAACTTTCGTGCAGTGTATGGATTTCGTCAATGTGGAAAGAATAACACAAATTTTAGATAATGTTGCTAATTGTTTTTCTAATGTATTTTTTTGTTAATTGCACCCTTAAATTAAATCAAGCTGTATATATATTTTCAAGATTAATAATGACTGTGAATTTATTTTATTTCAGCAATGATATAAATATTTAGTTTCATTTCAATAATTGAAAAGAAGCTTCACTTGTATAGTAACAATTATAAACAATTCTTGTGCATTTTTTGCCCTTATTGTATAATCAAATTTTATCAAGCTAAATATAATGTGTTAAATAATAATAAAGCAAAAACAGAAAAATCTCTGAATAAAGCAAAGTTAGGTAAAAAATATTTCACAAAGAAAAATATCTATTACACATAACAGTTTTTCTTCTATAGCTAATCCAAGATGTTTGGTTTGGTAAAGAAAAATATTTAAATGCAGGAAGTGATCTTCACAGATAATATTCCTTGTTCAATGGCAATTTTTCCAGATTATTTTCTTATCATAAATAATTCAAACAATCTCCATCTCTAAATAAAAGAGGGTAGGGAGAAATGCTTTTCTTATTAAAAACACTGATTAAATACAAAAAGTTTTTTTCCAAGTGTTCACCAGTTTTCCAGTTTTCACCAGTTTTTTTCATTCCATCTGGCAAATCAAAATGCTAAATGTTTTTTTATGGTTTCAATTAACTTCATAGTAGACGCAAAAATTTATTTCAAAATTACTTTTCTAGTCTTGATAGCTACTTTCCAAGAAAGCAAAGAAGAAAATTATTTTCAACTTTTCCTCTCACTGCAAAAAGTCTAAAAAAATTATGTATATAGTCTACGTACTAAACCATTAAACAACTGCTGTGCTTTGCTACTGTAATTTTCTACTGCTTTATACATGTTACATAATCTCTTCACGTATGAATAATTTTATTTATTACTCATAATATATGCTAAGCCTTATATCTACTAAGAATTCCATATATAAGCAATAAAAACTAAATTCCTTCATAAAAGTTCAGATTATATTAGAACAAAAAATTAAATCCTATTTTTGGAACGTAGTCCGTAGAAAGTTGTTGCAAATTTGATGTTGCTGTATTGTTCAGCTGTTTAAAACTACTCGAGTTTACTTTTAAATATTATTACTTAAGAATTCTACTTAAAATGCATTGAATGGATTTTGATAAAATAACTTTGGTATGCAACTGCGAAGTAGTTAAGTTATAGCCTGATTTTTTTTAAAATATCCAGCTATATTCGTGTGAATAGGTAAGATACAGAACGGACAGAAATAGTGACTTGACTGTTGTTAATTAATATCCATTACACTGCTATTAGTATATATCACTTACATACCATTCGAAAGACCAACGTGCTTTAGTAGGAGGAAATACTATCGATATTCTGATCCTTCTGTATACAGTATTAGCTACGATTTCCAGAAATATTTTCAGAAATTTGTCGTGGACAAATAGCACCATAATCTAAATTTTGTTAAAAATAGCCACAATTGTCCCTCACCGATAAACATTATATTATCTCCAAATAATAGTTCAAAATAATGCTCATTGCGGGTATTTTCGATTTGGCTCAACTCTTTCAAGTAATTTACTTGGTCAAGACACCGTGACAGAAATGGCGTGACTATAACCAAAGGACCTGGAGCGAAAAGATTCTTCGATCCATAATAAAATTATCTAATGTGACTGTCACTAAAGCAACACAAGCAACAATAAAACAACCTCCCACCCCAAATTAATCTAATGTCTGTTTTTATGATAAACTATTTTCTTAGTAAATTGCTTGGATTGCAAACTTTTCACATTTGTCGTCATTTTCAGTAGCAAATTTATTAGGCAAACATGACTGACACTTTTGTAGGTCGCATACTATGGACTTTTTGTTTGGTGTAAGCTTTTGTCGTAACATGCAATACATGGAGTAGCGAAGGTGAGTTTGAACTCGAGTCTCATGGTTACACGCAAAAGTCACAAAAGACGTAATAATAAACGTTATTTTCATATTCTTTTATCTAATTCAAATGTTAAAATAAAGGAGTAGCGAGGGTGAGTTAGAACTCTAGTCTCATGGTTATACACAAAAGTCACACAAGACGTAATAGTAAACGTTATTTTTATATTCTTTTATCTAATTCAAATGTTAAAACAATGGAGTAGCGAAGGTGAGTTTGAACTCGAGTCTCATGGTTATACACAAAATTCACACTAGATGTAATAGTAAACGTTATTTTTATATTCCTTTATCTAATTCAAATGTTAAAATAATGGAGCAGCGAAGGTGAGTTTGAACTCGAGTCTCATGGTTATACACAAAATTCACACTAGACGTAATAGTAAACGTTATTTTTATATTCTTTTATCTAATTCAAATGTTAAATTTTTGTTCGGATAGACAGTGATGTCAATGGTTCTATACTGTGGTTAGTACTGTGTTAATTTAAATAGTCCAACGCTCTCATTATTGTTAAGAAAGTGACTAGTGTTGCATGACAACCTCTTTTAGATTCTAGACTACCTCAACAATATTCTTTGATTTCATCTGTCCTAATAAAAACGCTGATAAGCAAGCTATCAGGAAAATCAATTTTTGGTATCCCGCTAGTTTTTTAAGATATTGATATAAATTTACTTTCATGGAACACCATTCAATGTATTTACCACCACTTTTAAACTAGATTTTCATACAGTGCCATAATGATTTTTTGTCGTGCGTCAAATTAGACGAAAGAGACTATTATTTCTGTAAATTTGTGAATCTGTAAAATATCCAGGCATTCCTTCAGTTTCTAAACGCAATTTCATAGCTTGTTGATTTTTCTTGTAGTGTGTGAACTCAGACGAGGGAGACTATTATTCCTGTAAATTTGTGAGTCTGTAAAATATCCAGGCATTCCTTCAGCTTCTAAACGTAATTTCGTAGCTTGTTGATTTTTTTTGTCGTGTGTGAACTTAGACGAGACAGACTATTATTCCTGTAAATTTGTGAGTCTGTAAAATATCCAGGCGTTCCTTCGGTTTCTAAACGTAATTTCATAGCTTGTTGATTTTTTGTAGTGTGTGAACTTAGACGAGTGAGACTATTATTCCTGTAAATTTGTGAGTCTGTAAAATATCCAGGCATTCCTTCAGTTTCTAAACGTGATTTCGTAGCTTGTACAAAATCAATGGAACTCACATTGTGTAAATATAAGCAGGGAAGTTCTTTTAATTTTTCAACAATGCGTCAGATCCTGACTGCAGATTTGTTGAAAGTATTCATTTCATAAACAAGGCTAATCTTAGTGATCTTTTCCAAAAAAAAGGTCAAGCTGAATTCCTTGGTTCACATTTACGCTTTATACAACTTAGTTTGCAACCGATATAACAATTAAAAAAAATTTCCACAGAAACAGAGATTTAGTGAAATAATTTGCTATGAGAATCACTCTTTGCTTTGAGCCGCGATGGCTCAAGGAACAGAGCGTTCGCCTTACAATGAGGCAAACCGGGTTCGAATCTCAGTCGATACGAATTGCGCATCCGGCCTGCACCGACCACAGTGCTGACGTGAAGTAACCTCAGTGGTAGACGGATCATGAGTTAGAGACCCCTTGCCATCAGGCTAACCGTGGGAGGTTCTCGTGGTTTTCCTCTTCATGTAACGCAAATGCGGGTTATGTCCCCCAAAAAGTCCTCCACGAAAGCAAATATCTCCCAATAATCGATCCAAGAGTTCCCTTGTCTTCTGAATTGGGTTCAAAATTACAAGTCTACGGAGTTGAACATCAGTAGTCGTACACCCATAATATTGTGTCGGCTGCTCAACGGTGGTTATAAAATAAAAATAAAATCACTCTTTGCAACTGTGCGAACGTTCGAAGATTAATTTCAAGTATTTTATGTAGACGCATCTTTGGAGCTCGGCGATTGCTTGCAGATCCATTAAGGCAAGTTTGAAAATAGTACTCATTACTCAATTGAAACAAATATACATCAGTACTGGAAAGATATTCTGCAAACCTGAAAGATGCATATAAAATTGTTACTTCTTAAAAATACACGGTATCCCGAATATTGTATCTGCAGTGATTTAAAAGTCACCACCCATGTCATCGGAATGCAGATAGTGTACTTCAAGTGCTATTTATATGTGGGTGGGACTATTAAGATGTAAAAAACACATCAGTATAAAAATTGCAGATCAGAAACACAATGCTGCCCAAAAAATAATGTCCCCAGTTTGCCAAAGATTGACCATGGCAAAGTTACCTTACCAGCACTTCCCATCAAGCTGAAGCACATAAGGAATTTCATGAATGCCCATGACAATGACTTAGGTGCTTTTCACAACCTGTTCAAAAAGTTTCCTGTGGCGATTTATGTAAAGTGAAAGTGTGTTTATGGGCCACAAGTAGGGAAGGTAATTGCTGACATCCACTCACAAACCTACCGAAATATGTTTAAAGAAATAGATGGATGGCATTCAAATCAGTTGTAGCTAATTGCCTTAAAAATTATTAATCTAATGACTACGTAAATGTAATGTGTAATGTAAATAAGTGGATCAGTAGGCCCGAAGACATGTCCCTAAAATTCAACATGTTCCCCAAAATTTATTTTCTCAGCACAAAAGCACGTCTGAAGCTGAAAATTCAAGTCAAACACACCTTACCATGGAAATAAATTTTAAGTATTTTCAGTGTGTATAGACTTAATGTGTGCCTTGTATCTAAACTAAATATTTCTATTAAGTATAAATGTTGCCTTGAGATTAAGTCAAATTATTTTTTAGCTAAAGTCATGCTCATGAGTGTACCATTCGGGAAATAAAAATGGTTGAAAGAGTACATCTAAAAATCTGTGGGCTATTGATACAAATGATTTACATACATTGAACCAGAATCAAAATGGTTCAATTCTCGTAGAAAAAACTTTGCATGAAATCAAGCACTTTTTAAAATCCGATTATTAGTGTGATATACTTCAAATCTAAGATGTGTTTAGTAATATTAAAAGTGCGTAAGAAGTTACGTATTTCTATTTTCATTTAATAACCAGCTTCAATATCAAATTCCGATTGTAATACTTGTATCAACTACATGTTGCTATAATGGTGATTGACGTGTCGTGATCTCACATAAGTGTTTAATAGGGGGCACAGAGACTACAAGTTTAGGTAATAAATTTAAACTTGCCTTATTGTTCATGCTTCATGTATTCCATTAATTCATTTCTTCGTTCAAATTTAGTTGTAAAATTAAAAGGTTGTAAGTACTTAATACGCCTATAGATACTAGGAGAAAGCTGCGATTGAAAGTAAACATTCCCCAAGCAGTGAACATTATATTTTCCCGCGAGTGCATAAATCTTTCGAGTTTTTTACCATCCTTGATGTTTTTTTCTGACATTAGGTAAACTAATCGCTTCACTTTCTTTCTCAAATTTTCATCTTCTTTAGCGACTTTCGAAGCAAAAAATATTATAACGAAAAATGCAATGCAGAAAGCACAGCTTGTAGCTCTCTTTTCCTTGCTTCTTAGCGCATCAACAGAAAGGAGTTCCCAGAATCCCAGAGCACTTGCGAACATTTGAAAGAGCTCGGTAAAATGTGAAGTAGTTAAAAAGAACACCATCATCGTTAGACTTTTCTCTGACATAATTGCCAAATCATGTGTAGTTCTGTATAGGTGAATAAAAGCTTGGATTGAACATAACTCTAAATGTTTGACACATTTTTGAAGCAAATCGCACAACAATACGCACCACATTATGTAAAACAAAGTTAGTAACGTAGGAATTTCATTGATCAACATTCTGCTCAGCATGAAACTGAGAAACGCACACAACTCTCCAGCAGGATAATTTAAAGATGGATTATCTCCAACGAAGAACGTGTTAACCAGATCGTTCTTAATTCCTTCATTTGTTGCAATTTCATAAGTAGCTAGAATTGTAAAAATAGTTGTAGTTACAAAAACGAACGACACTGTAATGTTCAAAAGTCTATTAAACTTTCTCTGGTGTTTCATTGAGAGTGTTTTATATCTCGTGAGAATTAATTTGACTGATGATCTGTTGTGGAACATTGAATACCAACTTGCCCAGATACCTACTCTCCATAATACTTTAGAGAAATATACTTTCTTGCATAGAAATGTTTTACAAAGTTGAAACAAGTATAAATATTTAACAGTCATAAATACTATACATACATTGAACAAAATTGCAAAGATCGTGTGCAAAAGACGACATTTTTTGGAATTGACATTCAGTTTGAAACTTAGAAAACCACTGATGTACATAAGAGGGAAAAAGGTATTAACTTTAACTAAGTTTACCTTACATTGTTTATAAAATTTCAAAATTGAATTAAACATTATAAATGCAAGTAAATATTACAATCTATACACATCAAATATAATGCAATATAAAATGTTAACTATTTGTTAATTATTTTCAGTTACTCAAACTTATTAACTACTAAGTTACTAAAGAACTTCGTTTCATGTTCAATGCGAAGTTAAAACGTTATAATAATCTAACGTAATTGCGTTATAATAATCTTTTTAACGATTGAAAAAAAGTTGCATTTTGAACTTTTGGTAAAAAGATGTATTTCTCTTTGAAAAACAATATGATCAATAAAAAACTCCGGTAAGACAGAGTAATTTCACTTTTTTTGCATGCATATTCCCTACACTGTTGATACAGTATATTCAAGATTTTGAACATTTTCCTTAAAAATGAAAATAATAATTCAATTACTTAATTTGTCAATACTCAATCAATATACGATTGTATGAAAAATTAAATTTTCTTTGGAGAAGTGATAAATCGATTGCTTAGTAGTATACTGATTTAGAGCCTTCTAATTAATTAAAAAAACTATAAAATATCGATTCTTTGTTACAACAAAGAGAGTATTTCAAAGGCAATTGTTTTTTAGTTGAAAGCATTTCCACTTCTCTTTTTAATATTTCTGATTGGTTTCGAATTCACTTCTTTGCAATAAAATTTTATAAATTGAAAAAGTAGCTTATATATTCGTTAACAATGAAAATATATCGTTTGTATTTTATAAATATGCTGCTCAAAAAAAATTAGGGGAGAAAGCAAAAAAAGTGAAGAAACCGTTGCACTGCATGAACATAAAATAGAAAATGCAGATTTAACAAAACGTAATACACAAAAAAGAAGTAAAAAACAATTATATCGGAATTAATTCGTTGGAATGATAAAAAGAATATGAAATGATGCTTCAGGGCAGCAACTTGATTAAATGCAAACGGCGAAAAAACTAATCGTTCGAAAAAATGATACAAGATGTTTAATGGGTTGTACATTCCTTTCGAACTGCTAAGACTGTCTCACGAATCCTGTTTAGGAAAATGTCCTAATGAGATATGCAAATTCGGTGTTGTCTCTTAGTATTTATGTTTCAACAGCTAGCGCCGAAAAAAATTCAGAACCATAGTCCAAAGATGTTAAAGTATTTAAAATCAGCTGCAGCTGTTCACATAAATTGTGCTACGCAACCTGAACCTGTAATTTTTAATCATTGTCTGTTAAATGACTTGAAAGAGGGATAATCTTAGGCTTGAGGCTTATCGGGGCGATAGCCCCAGATATCCCATACAATAACGTTTCTTTGCCTGTTTGGTTTTTCAAAATGAAAAGTCAGCTGTCATCCAGCTATCATGCGATGAAGCTATCTCAGCTTTAGAATCGACTACAGTGTTCAAAAAGTAGAGAGATAGTAGTTCAGTGTCTGCGATAGGTTCAGTCAATGGCTCACGGTTGTAATCGAGTTGCCATCCTCCGACACCAAAAGACTCTCCATTAGTTGTGTCATCGTCAATCTGACGAATTTCTACCTTATAGCACGTTTAGTTCTGTTTTTTAATGATGTTTGAAATGTTATCAGCTTTAATACTCAGATCCTAACGAAGCTTGTCTGAAGACACGAGCATAGGTATAAACATGTGCTAAGGAGATGCTAAGTTGTTAGTGTCAAATTCCTGAATAGAACGTACCGTCACCATCTGAATGCGAAATATATTTTACTTCAGAAAAAAATATTGCAAATAGTAAAAGCGCATTTAAACATTTAGAAACACCCATTAGAAAGCGTTAAATAATACCGGTGTTAGAATCACGAAAAATTCATGGCTAGTTTTTAAGATATCGCATCTTCATTAAAATTCAATTTAAGTTGAACTTCTTCATGGAGTGGAGTAAAATCCCATTTTTCGTCACCACGTATTAAACTGTGTTAATCTTTGACCAGGTATCACAATGAAAAAACATGGTAACTTAAAAAGTATATTTAATAAACCAACAAAACATAGATGTATAACAAAATAACATGCTAGCAATTAGGTAACAGAAGATTAGCAATGAACATCTATTAGTCAAGTCTTAAGTAATTTCAGATAAGTGTTTAATAGGGAGTGCAGAAACTACAAGTTTAGGTAATAAATTTAATCCTGCCTTAATGCTCGTACTTAATGTATTCCATTAATTTATTCCTTCGTTCAAATTTAGTTGTAAAATTAAAAGGTTGTAAGTACTTAATACGCCTATAGACACTAGGAGAAAACTGCGATTGAAAGTAAACAGTCCCCAAGCAGTGAAAATTATATTTTCCCGCGAGTGCATAAATTTTTCTAGTTTTTCACCATCCTTGACGTTTTTTTCTGACATTAGGTAAACTAATCGCTTCACTTTCTTTCTCAAATTTTCATCTTCTTCAGCGACTTTCGAAGCAAAAAATATTATAACGAAAAATGCAATGCAGAAAGCAGCGCTTGTAGCTGTCTTTTCCTTGCTTCTTAGCGCATCAACAGAAAGGAGTTCCCAAAATCCCAGAGAACCTGCGAAAACTTGAAAGAGATCTGTAAAATGTGAAGCAATTAAAAAGAACACCATCATCGATAGACTTTTCTCTGACATAATTGCCAAATCATGTGCAGTTCTGTATTGGTGAATAAAAGCGTGGATTGAACAGAACTCTAAACGTTTGATACATTTTTGAAGCAAATCGTACAACATTACACACCACATTATGTAAAACAAAGTTAGTAACGTAGGAATTTCATTGATCAACATTCTGCCCAGCATGAAACTGAGAAACGCACACAGCTCTCCAGCAGGATAATTTAAAGATAGATTATCTCCAAAGAAGAACGTGTTAATCAGAGCTTTCTTAATTCCTTCATTTGTTGCAATTTCATAAGCAGTTAGAAGGGTGAAAATAGTTGTAGTTGCAAAAAACAACAACACTGCAATGTTCAAAAGTCTATTAAACTTTCTCTGATGTTTTATTGTGAGTGTTTTATATCTCGTGAGAATAAATTTGACTGATGATCTGTTGTGGTACATTGAATACCAACTTGCCCAGATACCTACTCTCCATAATACTTTAGAGAAATATACTTTCTTACATAGAAAAGTGTTACAAAGTTGAAACAAGTATAAGTATTTGACAGTCATAAATACTATACATACATTGAATAAAATTGCAAAGATCGTGTTCAAAAGACGACATTTTTTGGAATTGACGTTTAGTTTGAAACTTAGAAAACCACTGATGTACATAAAAGGGAAAAAGATATTAACTTCAACTAAGTTGACCTTACAATGTTTATAAAATTTCAAAATTGAATTAAACATTATAAATGCAAGTAAATATTACAATCCATATGACAATCTATATACAATATATAGAACAAATATAATGCAATATGAAATACCAACTATTTGTTACTTATTTTCAGTAATTTTTAATACCAACTGTTTGTTACTTATACTCAAACTTCTATTAAAGAACTTCATTTTAAGATTTCACCTTTCGATGTTCCATGCGAAGTTAAAACAATTGTGTTATAATAATCTTTTTAACGATAAAAAAATATTGCTTTTTGAACTTTCGGTATAATATATATAAAAAATTATTTCTCTTTGAAAAACAATATGATCAATAAAAAATTCCCGTAAGACAGACTAACTGCACTTTTTTTTACATACACACTCCCTACACTGTTGATACAGTATATTCCAGGTTTTCGAACATTCTCCTTTATAATGAAAATAATCATTAAATTACTTAATTTGTCAATACTCAATTAATATACGATTGTATGAAAAATTGAATTTTTTACGGAGAAGTGATAAATCGATTATTTAATAGCACATTGATTTAGAGCATTAATGTAAAGAACTACAAAATATCGATTCTTTGTTTTAATAAAGAGAGCGTTTTAAAGACAATTGTTTTTAGTTGAAAGCATTTCCCCTTCTCTTCTTCTTAATATTTCTGATTGGTTGCTTCTTTGCAATATAATTTAATAAATTGAAAAAGTAGCTTATATATTCGTTAGCAATGATAATGTATCGTTCGTATTTTATAAATACACTGCACGAAAAAATTAGGGAAGCAAGCAAAAAAGTGAATAAGCCGTTGCGCGGTAGCTATGCATGAACATAAAATAGAGAATGCAGATTTAACAACGTAATGAACAAAAAAGAAGTAAAAAACAATTATATCGGAATTAATACTTTAAATGAAATAAAGAATATGAAATGATGCTTCAGGGCAACAACTTGAGATTAAATGCAAACGACAAAAAAACTGATTATTTGAAAATGATACAGGATGTTTAATACGGTGTTTAATCTTTTCGAACTGCTTAGACTGCCTCACGAATCCTTTTTAGGAAAATATCCCAGTGAGCTATCCAGGATCGGTGCTGTCACTTAGTATTTATGTTTCAACAGTAAGCGCTCAAACGCCTAAGAACCATAGTCCTAAGATGCTAAAGTATTTGAAATCAGATGCATCTGCTCACACAAAATGTACTCTGCAACCTGAACCTTTAATTTGAAATCATTGTCTGTCAAGTGACTTGAAAGAGGGATAATCTTAGGATTGAACTCATCGGGGGGATAGCCCCAGATATCTCATACTATATCGTTTCTTTGCCTGTTTGGTTTTTCAAAATGAAAAATCAGCTGTCATCCAGTTATCATGCCATGAAGCTGACTCAGCTTTAGAATCAACAACAGTATTCACAAGGTATAGAGATAGTAGTTCAGTGTCTGTGTTAAGTTCAGTCAATGGCTCGCGGTTGTAATCGAGTTGCAATCCTCCGACGCCAAAAGACTCTCCATTGGTTGTGTCATCGTTAATGTATCGAATTTCAATCTTATAGCACGTTTAGTTCTGTTTTTTAATGATGTATGGAATGCTATCAGCTTTAATATTCAAATCCCAACGAAGCGTGTCTAAAGACACTAACTGAGGATCGATATAAATATGTGATAAAGGGACCTGCCGTTTGCTTTGCTAAGTGACACAATCAATAGCAATATTGTCTTTGGCAAGTTAAGCCAAAATCTCTTGTTTAAACTGTAATCTACTGCTTTTTCTGTCAGTGCTGCAAACGGGTTAGATTGATTTACAGCGTTCACTTTAAAGAGGTCCTACCTCTCAGCCATCGTATCAGGATGGCCAAATGGAGAAACTTTGAAAAAAATGTACCGAGCACCTAATGATGAATAGTAATCATGTTTTCCTCGTCATTATCCAATGAAACATTTCGATCGTCTTCGTTTAGCTTTCCTAAATCATTCTCTTCCACCAGAATTAATCGGGTAATTCTGGTGGTCCAAATTAGTATCACAATAGGTTACGCTTCCAAACAGCCCGTCGTAGCAGAAAGGCTTTTAACACTTTATAGTTCCATTCATCCAACCCTTCGATCAAACTCTTGCAAAATTCAACTAATGAGTTTGGATTTGAAGTATCCTATTCCTGGATAGAACCTACCGTCGTAATCTGAATGCGACATATATTTTCAGCCAGAAAAAAATATCTAAAATAGTAAAAGCACATTTAAAAACACACATCAGAAAGCATTAAATAATACCGGTGTTGGTATCACGTCAAATTCATGGCTAGTCTTTAAGAAATCGCATCTTTATGCGAAATCTAGTTAAAGTTGAACTTCTTTATGGCGTGGAGTAAAATCCCATTTTTCGTCACCACGTATTAAACTGTGTTCATCTTTGACGAGGTATCCCAATGGAAAATCATGATAACTTAAAAAGTATATTTAATAAACCAACAAAGCATATATGTATAACAAAATAACACGCTAGCAATTAGTTAACAGAAGATTAGCAATGAACATCTATTAGTGAAACCTAAAGTGATCTCAGATAAGTGTTTAATAGGGGGCACAAAGACTACAAGTTTAAGTAATAAATTTAAACTTGCCTTAATGCTCATGCTTAATGTATTCCATTAATTCTTTCCATCGTTCAAATTTAGTTGTAAAATTAAAAGATTGTAAGTGCTTAATACGCCTATAGACACTAGGAGAAAGCTGCGATTGAAAATAAACATTCCCCAAGCAGTGAACATTATATTTTCACGCGAGTGCATAAATTTTTCTAGTTTTTCACCATCTTTGATGTTTTTTTCTGACATTAGGTAAACTAATCGCTTCACTTTATTCCTTAAATTTTCATCCTTTTTAGCGACTTTCGAAGCAAAAAATATTATAACGAAAAATGCAATGCAGAAAACAGAGCTTGTAGCTATCGCTTCCTTGTTTATTAGCACATCCCCTGAAAGGACTTCCCAGAATCCCAGAGTGCTTGCGAATGCTTGAAAGAGATCTGTAAAATGCGAAGTAGTTAAAAAGAACACCATCATCGATAGACTTTTCTCTGACATAATAGCCAAATCATGTGTAGTTCTGTATTGGTGAATAAAAGCTTCGATTGAACACAACTCTAAATGTTTGACACATTTTTGAAGCAAATCGCACAACATTACGCACCACATTATGTAAAACAAAGTTAGTAACGCAGGAATTTCATTGATCAACATTCTGCCCAGCATGAAACCGAGAAACGCACACAGCTCTCCAGCAGGATAATTTAAAGATGGATTATCTCCAAAGAAGAGCGTGTTAATCAGAGCGTTCTTAATTCCTTCATTTGTTGCAATTTCATGAGCAGTTAGAAGGGTGAAAATAGTTGTAGTTGCAAAAAACAACAACACTGTAATGTTCAAAAGTCTATTAAACTTTCTCTGATGTTTTATTGTGAGTGTTTTATATCTTGTGAGAATAAATTTGACTGATGATCTGTTGTGGAACATTGAATACCAACTTGCCCAGATACCTACTCTCCATAATACTTTAGAGAAATATACTTTCTTGCATAGAAAAGTGTTACAAAGTTGAAACAAGTATAAGTATTTGACAGTCATGAATACTATACATAAATTGAATAAAATTGCAAAGATCGTGTGCAAAAGACGACATTTTTTGGAATTGACGTTTAGTTTGAAACTTAGAAAACCAGTGATGTACATGAGAGGGAAAAAGGTATTGACTTCAACTAAGTTGACCTTACACTGTTCATAAAATTTCAAAATTGAATTAAACATTATAAATGCAAGCAAATATTTCAATCTGTATACAATATATACACATCAAATATAATGCAATATAAAATACCAACTATTTGTTAATGATTTTCAGTTACTCAAACATCTATTAAAAAACTTCGTTTCAAGATTTCACCTTTCGATGTTCAATGCAAAGTTAAAACAATTGCGTTATAATCATCTTTTTAACCATAAAGAAATGTTGCATTTTGAGCTTTCGGTATAATATATAAAAAAAAATTATTTCTCTTTGAAACACAATATGATCAATAAAAAATTCTCGTAAGACAGAGTAATTACACTTTTTTTGCATCATATTCCCTACACAGTTGATACAGTATATTCAAGATTTTGAACATTCTCTTTAATAATGAAAATAATCATTAAATTAATTAATTTGTCAGTACTCAATCAATATACGATTGTATGAAAAAATAAATTTTCTACGGAGAAGTGATAAATCGATTACTTAATAGTCGATAATCAATTAAGCCAGGAAAAAATATCACAGATAGTAAAAGCGTATTTGAACATTTAAAAACACCCATCAGTAGGCAATAAATAATGCCGGTGTTAGGATCACTTCAAATTCAAGGCTAGTGTTTAAGAAATCGCATCTTCATTGAAATCTAATTGAAGCTGAACTACTTCATGGCGTGGAGTAAAACTTCATTTTTCATCGCCATGTGTTGAACTGTGTTCATCTTTGACGAGGTATCCCAATGAAGAATCATGATAACCTCAAAAGTATATTTTATATACCAACAAAACATATATGCATGAAAAATAACATGCTAGCAATTAGGTAACAGAAGATTAGCAGTGAATATATATATTAGTCAAGTGTTTACATACTGTCTGGATCGGTGAGGCGCCACTGCTGTTCCGCAAACAAAGACTGACGTCATTGATTTGTTAATGAAAACGGAAAGTGACGTCGAAATTGATATCACAGCAGATCTTGTGTTAAAGAATAAAACTTGTTTGGTTGAAGATTTCACTTTTGGTACAAAACGGTATTTCAACATTAAAAAATATATTCACCATATAAACTATTTACATAATGTGGTAAGCATTGTACTTCATCCACTTTTCGAATAGAATCGACAAATCTTAATCCCTATTTACTTTTTGAAAGCATGCATATCATTTCGACAACTATAAGTTCTTTAAATTGTGTTTGTTCAAACAGTAAAACTTATTTAGTTCTAAAAATTGTCTGCCATAAAAAGAACAAATTCTTCTGGTCATGAGCAACAGATCATAATGATTTCCTATTTAACACAATAACGTTGTTATGTCTCCATTATAATAAATAGGTATTATTAGAGAGTTTTTTCATGACTGAAACAAGTAGTATATGAAAACTTTTGACTGTCAGAAATTTTAAATTTGGCTATTCACCTTATCATGATAAATGTGACGCTTTCAGGTATAATTTTCTGTAATGTAAAATCAACATTGTTTTTATTTGTTGACTTTATAATTAAAGCGCAAATTAAAATAATATTTGTTATCTTATTTAAGAGTTTAAGTTTTTGTACCGAAGACAGTTTTCGTAGCTTATTAATGAAAATTCCATTTTTTTTCTTCATTTTTACAGTTAAAGTATTCGTATACTTTAAAATTTGTATGAGTAACACGTAACAAATTGTATAAGAGTGGTTGTGACTTCCAAATAGACAGAATATGAATGAATGATTATAATACAGAAACAGATCCTCCTGAATCTTTTTACAAATTTAATATTCAGAGGATGATATATTCTAAATCCACAGAATCGTTCAGAAATACTAAGTATGCAGCTTTTTCTGAAAGGTTAGATTCGAAGCAATAAGTCTAAGATTTCTAAGGAAATAGGGATCTTAACCAAATGCCAGCGTAATTGCAGAACTATACTTTTATTTTATTTTTGCTGTAATTAAGATAAAATTCGAAATAATTACGTGCGACTTGAAATCTAAAAATCCAGTGTTAAATATTTTGTGAAACAATGCAAAAAAATAATGTTTTAGGTTTCAGTGGAAGGTATTTAGGTTTTAGAAGAAGTTTTAAGTGAAACAATGCAACAAAATAAAGTAAACAATGCAAAAAAGTAAAGTTTTAGGTTTTGATGTACTTCTTTTTTAAGTATTTAAATTCTTTCTATAATAATATACAGTAAAAGGTCATGTAACAATAACAGCATACCAAGAAAACTGAACAATTATGACAGGTTTCCAAGTCATTGTCAATATGCTTAATATACAAAAGTTATTTGAATATAACGAGTTAAAAATTATTCGACTTCCGTCATTGCGACAATCTTTTAGAGGGGTTTTACATTTTTCTACTGTTTAAGTGAGCAATATTATACTATAAAAGACAAAATGGAAGATGCTTTTGTTTATTTCTGGGATCCACACAGAAAACAGAAAAAACAATCATCATTTAAAATATATTTCTTCTCACAATATTAAATCTTTATGTTTAAAAAGCAAACGTTTGGGTAACCACTAGTAACCTATCTTTCTTGCAAAAAACTGTTTTGTTGTGTAGGCAGGGTTGCCACGGACGACTAAAAATGCAAAAAGTGCTGGCTAAATAAATTCAAAAATTTATTTTGAAATAGAAAATAAAATTAGCAACATTATATAGAAAAGATTTTTTTGATTACTTTTGATTTACAAGTGATTTCTTTTAAATAAGACTAATAATTTGAAATGCAAGTCATAATGGTAGATACGATTGAAGATATAATAAATAAATAAAAGTGAATTAAGTTTGTACCACGATTTACCTTTTTAGTCGCATGTACTGTCTCTTTTTAAGGAATTATATTGTGCACTTAAATAGATGACTCTTTTTAATGACCACGTATTTAGTTTGACCCCCTATTTATTTTCTTTACTTGTTATTGAAATCAACATTTAGTGTTATCAATGACATCAAAATGTATAGCCCACTATAACGTTCTAGTCTATATTATTGCTTTTTTTAAAAAGTTATTTTATTATGTGTATATTTGCTTATAATGAAAAGTTCTCTAAAGTGACAATTCAAGCTGCTATTTTGAATTGTCGTAATATTGGAATTTAAAAAAAAAAAAAAAAAAAAAAAAAACTTCGTGACACTTATTTACCCAACTTCTTCGAGTAAATGGAGATAAAATTTGAATTTAACCACTTCATCTTATTTATAAATTCATCCACTTTACAACCTTATTTACATAATTGTTTTTTAATTATTTAATTTTTCGTTGCTATAAAAACTCGTTAACTATAAAAACTCGTTTTCCCCTAAGAGCTTCTTTCGCAATAGTATAAAAAATCAATTCTTTATATTACTTTATAATTGTAGATTGCTATTTTTTATTTATTATATTGATGCCTTAAGTTGACAGAACACCATTGCATTTATAACTCATTTTAAAAGTAAATAAAACCTGTTAAAAAAGTATACAGGAATTATTTACAGTTTTATGATAGAAAAACGTTGATGAAATAGATCTATAATAAAATATAGCATGCGTAAGGTAAATATCATAGAAATATTTCAAAATGTTTTTTAAATAAAACACCAATTTTAGTTATAATTCATTAAGTGTAAATAAAATAATAATAAAATAAAGGTAAATAAAATAATAATAATGAAGATAAAAATAATACTAAAAATAAGATAAAGAAATATTTATAGTAAATAGTGTTAAATAAGGGATAAACAAATGGATTTACTAGTAAATATCATTATACCGTTAATTAATTTTAAGCTGATGACTGCCAAATATTTCCCTATCTTCTTTGTTAATTAAAAATCGATTCATACGATTTTTCTGATCAATAATGAAAAACGGTTTTAAATCTTTATTTTTCATGTTATATAAAAAAAATGACAAAAATGATAAAAAAAATTTAAAGCATTTTTTTACTGACACAATATCAGTTGAACGTTGTTAGAATTATACATTATGAGCGATTTACAGTCGAACCTTACGATAAAAACGATTAAAAAAAATTAAAACATTTTTTTACTGACACAATATCAGTTGAACGTTGTTAGAATTATTCATTATGAGCGATTTACAGTCGAACCTTAATCAGTTGAACGTTGTTAGAATTATACATTATGAGCGATTTACAGTCGAACATTAATTGTACGAATAATATTTCAATGTGGAACCCTTTCCCGTTCTCGCCAAAAAGTCAAACATTTTCATAAACTTATTCCAAAATAGTAACTGACGGTTTTTATACTTTTATTGAGAGTATCGATACATAACCGTTTTTCAAACCTTCTCACCGTCGTCTGACAAATGGAAAGCATTCCCTGTGTTAAGATTTATTTTAACTTAATGGACAAGAAAATATTTTCAATGCATAAAAAATTGTTGGTCATCCAAATCTTGACTTTGACATTAAACCTCAACTTGTTCAAAATCTTAGATAATAAGTTGCACTAGATGAAAATTTCTTAGAACTATTTTACTTTATAGAACCTTTTCTATATTTTAGAATAGACAAAAACCTCGAGGAATAACAAAGCAAATATAGACCTTCCTAGTATGACATCAGAAAATGAATTATTTATTATTTCTGGGACTTCACAGTTTTAAAACTTAAACATATACAAAATTTTGCTGTTTTTTCAAAAGTTTAAAATTAGTTTTCTTTCTGAAACAGTTGTTAACTAAAATTAACATCTTTCTTGATGTTTACTTGTTGTAAAGGTATTTATAAAACAAAAATATTTAATTAAAAAAAGCATTTATTACACAATACGTTAAACTTCAATAATTTAATATTACCTTAAAGTTAAAATTTAAATATTTTTTCTTTGTATGTTACTGGATTTTTAAATGAGTTAAGTATATTTGAAAAAACACTGAAGATATTCCGGAAAATGCCCGACTTTGATGCTAAATTTCTACTTTTATATAATACATACAAACAGAATTAAAAAAGATATAAATTTAAAATAAATAATTGCCTGACTGTTCGTAATCAAATATCAGAATTTAGAGAAATAAGTGATGCTAATAATCACCGTGCTGTTGTCACTATGAGAATACAATTTACATCCTTAACAGAATCGCAGGTACAAGAAACTTGCTATTTTAATAAATTAAAAACAAAATTATTAGCTTCAAAGTTTTTTGTAATTGTAAAATTTTATAAAATATGCCTTGTGTACCATAAGAGGTTTAACATTATTTGACATTCATCACAGTGTAGTTCGGTAATTAACTAAGTTGTATCGAATTTGCTTGAACCATTTGAAAAGCATTTTATCGATAGTTTTAAAAGATACATGAAATGTTGTAAACTATCCACCACACTACGTGAAAGCATTAAAAAAAGTGTAAGTTTTATAATTTCATTTTCATCAAATCTACAACTTTCATCTCAGCAACATTGAATTTTGAAAAATAAATAAAAGCCTGCTATTTAACCTTTAGAACCTTAAAAAATACGAAAGTAAATTTTCCTTATGGAACATAATAAGAGAAAAGAGATAAAAGTGTCATTTGCTGAACAGGAATTGATAACAGATCCTTTATTTTTCTTCGATGAAACAGAGTCGTATTGGAAGATAATGTCTCTAAATGAAAGGCAGATAATGGAAAGGGCATGCAATTTCGATTTTCTATCAAAGCGTCATTGCTAGTACCTTCGTAAGCAGTTAGGAAACACAAAGAAAAATAATTCCCTTGTTGAAGGGATAGATGTTAATGGACAATTGATATAACAAGTATTTTTTTAAATTCTTATTGTTTACGGAGTAATTTATAAACTGAAGTATTGTCGTCCTGAAATTAATGAATGGTAGAATATTAGGATAAACATTAAATGTTCATATAGAATGAAATCGATTCTTGCTTCCAATAATGATAATGATCTTGGTACATGTTATGTTTTGTTTCTTTTATGGCTATTGCGGGTTTATGTCAGTTAGTTGTTTTATACACAGACACTTTTATTAAAAATAACCTTCAAACACATTAAGAACGAGACCAGTAGAAGCGCTGTTCAGCACTTGGCTAGCTGGCCCAGAGTGAGGGACAATACTAGCACGAACATTCCTTGTAAGAAAACTTTTACACCTCTCCAAATATTGTCGAATTCATGTACAAGGGATACCCTTACACGTAGATATATCAGGCAATGAAATGGCAGATAGTCTTGCCAAGGCAGGTGCGGCTGAGGCCACTGCGCCTCCATTGTCTCTTACCTCCTCAGAGCTCTTCTCCATAGATAAAGCCAAAAATAAATCAGCATGGCTCACTCTACCTAGTCACAATTGGTACCAGGGTACCAGACCGGGTAGCTGTTTGACAGTTGACAAAGACCGTCCGTCTCAAACCGCCATCACGCGTCTCCGTTGTGGGCACCTGAAATCACTGAGGTATTCTGGAGGAGAAAAGTGCTTTGCCCTCTATACCAAGTGCTCTTCGGCCCAGGCATCCCCTGAACATCTACTGGACTGCCTCGGTCTTTTAAAACAAGACCTTATGAAAAGACCCTTACTTGTTTTAGACTTTTTGAAGGTGAACAATCTCATGGACCTTGTCTAGCTAGGCTAGAAATGGGGATTTGAAAGAAGAAGAAGAACGGGACCGAATGGGCTACTACTTTCAATCAGATCCAATACACTGACATAAATACATCATCTCATTTCCAACGTAATTAAACATCACTGACCGCCATATATCTGTATAAAAGGATATTACTTACTATTATTCATACATAACGGTACATAATGGATGAAATTCTCCATGCAATGTCTCTACATTATTGTCAATATTTCAGAAATTTTAAATTGTGAGTATAATATATTTTTTAAATATCAAAAAGAATCACAAACGCTTTCTTATTGACATGTTCATCGATTTTTTAATCTTCGTATAGAGCACTTCTCTTTTCACCCTCGTTGTTCATTGGCATTACATTTTTGCAGGAATGCCCACTGCAATGCTTTCAGAATATAGAAGAAGGTAGACCTGCTTTTCTGCATTCACGTGTCTTATGAAATTATTTTGCAAGTGGATTGTAAAAAGATTCTAGAACTGGATCTTTCTTTATTTTCCTGGGAACGAGGTTTGATGGACCCCATTACAAGTGAATTGTTTCATTGCTGAACCATTTTCGATTCTGGTAATAACTTCTTTCGGAATGAAGTTGGTCAAGATCTGTAGCTGATATAATTCTTGCAAGGTTAAAATGAGTCATCAAGCTTTGAATCACAGTTTTTCCGAAACAAAAATCAAGAGCAAAAATCTAAAATTTTTGCATTTGTTCTTCTATTGAGAAGTTGCAGGCTCTATATATCTGAGAAAGTTATGCTGCGGCAGGTACTTTGATGTGCTGTATACTTGTGAATGAATGTCTCCATTAATATCAACAATGTTTTTCATTTTTTGCAATTTTATCTTTTTTTTTCCTTCAGAGTTTGATATTCCGTACTTATGTCAGTGATTTGTGAGAATTTTGTATTCAGTTTGCGAATGCTTGAATACTTGCGACAGTTTCCACCAAATCAATGCCTATTTATTATGATCAATATAACTAGCTGTGACCGTCTCTACGCCCGAAATATAGTTAGCTTAGTATAGTTAACTTAACAAATCAATGTATTTTCAAGCTGAACTGACACTTCTCAGAATTATGTTTTAGGTTAGACCTTCTTCTTTCTTCACGTCGTTTCCACTTTTTCCATTGACATCGTTAGATGGCTTGCGCTTCTTTTCTAAGTTAATGTATGGTTGCTAAAGGAACTTTCTAATGCAAAATAAGTGGTACTGTGTATCTGCTTTTACCAAATCGTTGGCATCGCTTCAGCTAAACGTTGGAAAGCTATGCACGGTAAAATAAGCAAGCACGGCAAACAGAATATATTTTTCATTCCAGAAATTAAAAATTTCTAAGCAGGTTGGATATTCTTATTTATTTACTTATTGTTTTGGAAAATACTATGAATTTCACACATAGAAAAATGTCAGAGTAGGGAATACCGCCAATAGTTAATGCATTCCTGTCGGATTAATTCGATTATCGTTAGTAAATAACAATGTATTTTAGTAAATGTAAGAGCAAATGTACAATGTTACCCGGTGTACGCTAGCCCAATAATTCTTACACTGATGTTATTTTTAAAGATTAGGGTTATTGCCCGGAACTAAAAGTTCTTATTATGTGTCCTAAATGTGAAATTTGTGACCACTTTGGCAAATTCAATCAAAAATAGAAAAAAGGCTTATACGACTGGTTAAAAAATTAATAAATATGATAATATAAAAGTGACAAACTAGAAGCTTCGAACTGTTTTTGAATGCATTTTGTTATAAGAAAAGAAGTGTTTTATTTTAGATTTTCAAATAATAAAATCGAAAATAAATTACATTTTCTTTGCTTTTCTCCAAAAAATGTAAGCTTGTATTCTATGCGCATCAGCAAACGAAATGAAAAATCCCCTTCAATTGAGCATTAGCCAATTAATGGAAAGGAAAGATTCAAAAACGGTGTGAATTACTGATTATTGCTAGTGAAACCAATAATTTTTATTTAGGAAATATTTTTAGACACGTTTTCCAATGAATTCCATATTTTTTAGGCAGGTTCTCCTGAAGATACTGATGATTTAGTTTTTCCTTTATGAACATCAAGGTTGAAAAAAGGTATTTTAAATTGATAATTTTTTAAATTAAAATCTACCATACTTGAAAATATTGTAAGGATAGGAATTTATTTAAAGTTTGTGAATGGAACAATCATTATTCATCATATAAAAAAATCAATTTGGCGATAAAAAAAAAAAAATTATACTTCATATTGTGGTAGCCTCGGAATTTATTGTTGCGGATTTCTTTTTCCCGTGGTTTATATGAAGTACATACCAAGTTCTGTAACCTTTCTCTTCGAGAAGAAAGAAAATGCCAAATAAGTCGACATCTGTTATTGAAGTTTAAAGAGAACTCAACCTCAGGTGTCTCAAAACATATATTTCTTTAAGCAATAAAACGAAATTATATTATTTTTTTTCTGAAATAGATTTCTTGAAGCCTGAAAACTCAGCATTAAGTCTCAAGATTAAACTTGTGTCCAAAACAAAAGATTGAAAAATATGGACGTATCGACTGGTCACTAGTAAGCATAAAAATATCATTTTTTAGGAAAATGGTATCGTTGGCGACTTTATTTTGAATATCGTCTGCTTATTGAATTGTAGCGAAAATAATTGTAATAATTTTTAAAAAGAAACTTTGCTTTTTGAACTTAATATTTAGCTCATCAATTACTAATAAAATTGTTGTTGTATTAATAAATAAATTTACCACCAATTGTTCCGTCGAAATAAATATAACCACAGTCTGTCGATCAAAATTATTTTATCAATTTATATTTTATGTTTTCCGATCGTTTGGTGCCAGTTCTGCACTTCCTTCCAAATTTTTTAATCTAACTTTAATTTTGGTTCTATAACCAAAAAAAAAAAAAAAATAGATAAAATAGTTTCATAAATGACTTCCTACCTTTAACATACACTGATGTACAAAATTAAGAGATGGAAGACATTTTCTCAAATATCTCAAAAATTACTGAATATAAATAAGTGAAATTTGGAAGGATATAGCTTATTCCATGATAATAAAGTATGCAAAACAAAAATGAAAGTGCCATTCACTGTCAAGACCTATTGCCAATGAATCCAATGTAGTCTGAACTTAAGGATAAAAGATGACAATAAAAGTGAGGCTTGAACAGTGTGTGTTGCCTCTATTATGATGTATGGTCACCCCTGACAGACAGACAGCATGCACAACGAGTATGCATGATGTTATAATAAGGTAGTTAAGGAGGGCTTGTGGAAGACCCTCCCATTCTTCCACTCCAGAGCAATTTTTAACTGGGGGGAGGTGGGCGCATTACAATAGCTCTCCCAAGAGCATCCCAAGCATGTTCAATAGGATTCAGGTCAGGTGATTTGGCTGGCCAATCCATTTGTTGAATATCCTATCTTTCCAGATACTCATCAACCATGAGAGCCCTATGTGATCGCGCATTGTCGTCCATAAAAATGAACTTAGGGCCAACAGCGCCCCTGAAAAGACGCACATAGGGATCTAGGACCTCCTGCCTGTACCTCTGGGCTTTCACGGAACCATTGTCAAACACATGGAGCGGTGTGCGGGTATCTTGCATGTGCGAAAATGCTTTCTATCTCTTAATTTTGTCCACCAGTGTATCTGTATTTTTAAAAAAAATCAGCTTGTCTGAAAAGCGGCACTTTGGTCCCTTACTTTAACAAATATAAATATTATTTTATAACCCTACATCTCGGAGAATAATACGCTTTAAGTTTACTGGAGACGTACTGGAAAAAATATTTATAATTTTAGAGCTTAATCTTTTATAAAGAAATTTCTGCAAACGTCAAATTTTCTTGTGTTCCATCCATCCATGATAGCTACTTCGAAGTTGTATACAGAATCATATTGGTGGTTATTTGCACATACACTTGTCTAGCCAAAGTGTCCCCACAAGTTATCTAAGGAATTAGGATCAGGAGTACGGATTGGCCAGCTTAGGGTCTCGATTTTCTTTCTTTCTGAAACCAATTTTTAATTGATTGTGACACACGGCACGGCGCATTGCTTGCTGAACTTTCCAGTTTATCCATCATAAATATAGACCAGAAGTAGAAGGTGTTGGTAAAGTAGGTGCTGATAACAACTAGAGCCCATTATTCCAGAAATTTGCTGCAGGTCGCATTTACCATCATACGCAAAAGCTCCCCCAATCAAATCTGCACTGCATCTGCCAATCAAAGAAATCACGAGGTTCTACAAGCAAATCATGCCTGTAGTAACTATTACCATGCGGGATATCCAAATTGAACTTCTTTAAATCAGAAAAATAATATTTTTCAAGCAGTATGCCAGGTCATGACCAAATTCAGTTTATGCTTCTTCCCGAATCTTTTGTATTTTCCATAAGAATCTCTCTTTCTTAAAACAGTATGAATAGCAGTTTTAAAACATTTAACAAATTTACATATTTCATCTTCCAATTTTCCAGACCCTTTAAAAAACGAAATTTTTCGAACTTCTAGCTCAGATGAATTTTTTAAGCTTTCCGGTTTAAATTCACAATTGGGAGAGTATTTAAAATTAAGTTGTGACCCCACATTTTTGCCATTTTTTTTCCTTTAGCAAACAAAAAGTTTGTTTCCGAAGAAAAATTTTTTATTTGTCCAGCGGAGTCGATTGAACATTCTAACTTTATTTTATTTCTTACGCAGTTGGTAAATAATGCAGAAAAAATACGGACTTTAAAATTTTCCAATGTATTATTTGAACCGTGATGGTTTAAGGGATAGAGCATTTGCTTTTCAATGAGGTAAACCGGGCTCGAATCCCAACGATGGCTGGTCGATACGAATTTCGCATCCGGCTTGCACCGACAACAGTGCTGACGCAAAATGCATTCAGTGGTAAACGAAACATGGGTTAGACTCCCCTTGCTGTCGGGCTGACATCGGGATGTTTTGGTGTTCCTTGACTCAATTTTTTGGGTTGCTCAACATCAAGTTCCAATGATTCAAATTCCACATCAAATTTAAATGATTGCTGCGGCTAGTTCTTAGCGTCCACTATAATAACTTCGTGAAAAAGATGCATTTGGTTGTAAAATATCTTCTAATTAGCATTTATCTTCGCTAAGCAAAATATTTCTATTATTCGTAGCATATTTGTCACAGGATATAATATTCTACCTCTCATTCTTGTTGAAAATATTCAATATTGTCTCAATTTTAGTTATTAAGCTTAGTAGTTATCTAATACATATTAGTAATTATTATACTATTTTTTCTTATTTCTTCTTCTTTTAATTTCAGTTTATGTAATAGTAGCTTGGCTTAACCCTGCAAATATTGACATGAAGTGCTCGCACGTGAGTGCGTCAGTACAAAAGAAGAGGACACCAAGAAGAAAAGTCTGGATCACGAAAGATGGCAACACAATAGGTAGATGGACTGACCAGTGATTTGGTCCATGGAGATCCTTGATGCTGCCGTTGCACGACTTGGTCAAAATTGAAAATTAATTGTTAGCGTAGGCCACTTGTAAAACAAAGGAGGTCCATGTGATGCGCGTTTGTGCAACGGTATTTCTTAAATCTTCCCCCCAAAAAAACTAACTATTAAATTGACCTGCTGCCCACGAAAATTAAAAGACTTTTACAACAGACACTATCGGCGTGTCATCACGGAAACTGGGACTTTTTAGGATATGACACCAGTAGAAGTTTTTAAAGAAAATTAAAAACAGAATATTCTTAATAAATTTAAATCTGAAGATCGGATAATTTTTAAGTACTACCTTGCCTATCTCAATGATTCAAGAGGCAAACTTTCAATTCAGCTAATTAAACATTGTTCACAATAGATTAATTATGAAACCATATGAACACACACAGTAAAATCTCGATGCGATGAGTACGACATATTATGATAAATACACTATTACGACAATTTTTCAAGTCATCTTAACCTTAAAGATACAAAAATTGTATATTTATAATCATTTGAAAGTTGGAAGCCTTCTGCTATTCCGACAGAATTGTTATTAGAAAAATACATTTTCAGCAAGCAATATCTTATACGAAAAAGATTTAAATAAAAACATTTTTATTTATTTATGGTGTCAACACAGAAAAGCGAAAAAAGAGAATCGTTCCTTTCTTACAATTTTAACCCATTATTTTAACAAAGCCATGCGTGTACGACCACCGGGGAAGTTATCTCCTAACAGTTATCTCCTGTAAGTTATCTCCTGTAGAAGAAAATCGTTAGCAAGAAACAATTTCTATAATTCGTTCAGCTGTTTCTTTAAATGCGAACAGAAAGTCATATACGATTTTTAGATATCATTTCATTATTATTACTTTTAATTGGTTATTGTAGTTAATAACTGTTACTATTATCATTAATAAGAAAGCAAACAAAAAGGTGGCTTTGCAACGTCGTTTCAAGAGTTGGCGATATTCATATACGTACGCGCTGGAAGCTTGGCTTCCATTTGGTGCCAATTCGATGCCAACAGGCTCTCTTCATAGTGATAATGATTTTTTCTTAGCTTGCAAAAAAGTATAGATATTACGTATTTCATGTTGGTGTATAGACAAGTAAGGTATTGTTTACTATGTATTTCTTTTCACTTAATCGAATAGCAAATTAAAAGGTCTAATATTTCAAAAGTTGCAATATTTTTTTTAATAAAAAGATATATTTTTTAATTTACGAAGAAATTCCTTATAATTTATCCTATGGACTTGAATTTTATTTCATCGTCCCCTCGACTTGAATTTTACCTTATTAAATTTTTAAAAAAGATAACATCGGAGAATGTACCTTGAATCTTTGTCATGTATCTTTGAAAAGAAAGTTTCGGCCTTTCTCTTTTCGGTTTCCATAAAGTGCTCAAGTAAGTGCAATGTTAATAGGGCTATTCCGTTTTAGACAAAGGATATGTCCAGTCCATCTCCATCTTCTCATCAAAAGTTGCATCTTCCTGATGTCGATTAAAATTCAGCTATTGGGCATTTCAACGTCTAGTCAATAAATAAAATAAATTTCACAAGCAAATTCACAATTCAGTGACCGATTCTATGTACACCAAATATTTCATTTTATTAACTGTTTAATTATTTAGGTAAAAAAGTTTAGGTAATTGTTAATTGTTTAGGTAAAAAAGTCTGCTAGATAGTTGTTACTTTTCAATTGTGCTTTGCAACAACAACAAAAGTTGACATCCAAAGTCACAGAATAAGTTAATTCAATTTAATAAAGCAACATTATATTATAGCACATTATTTAGAACATATTTTTGAAGAATGCTAAGAATATATAAGATACTAAGTATGTATAAATAATTTTAGATACTAAAAATATGTTAATAATAACAACATATTTCACTTTATAAGATCATTTCACTTTATTTTTTAAATGAAATTAATTTAACTCACGGGTTTTCGTAGTTTTGATTCCAAATCATAAAATTTAAGAGCAGTTACTCGGAGACATCACAAGACATAAAAAGAATTCTACAAAGAGTTTTATCTATATTGTTCAAAGTTTAACACAACAATGCATTTATCTGTTACAATAATGAAAAAAGACGGATATGTTGTTAAAATTCTAAGGGTTACAATGTACATATAATAAGGTTAACACAACAATGCATTTATCTGTTACAAAAATTAAAAAGGCGGATATGTTGTTAAAATTCTAGGATTACAATTGTTACACCTTCATTTTATTGTTTGATCTGATGAACAAGTAATTGCACAAGAATAATACGCGGAATATGTCGTCTATTTAAAAAAATTAAACTATATAAAAGTCAAACTGTACAAAATAAAAGGGGCTGCTCCATGAAAATGAATTCACTGTTAAGAAATATAATAATCCAAATCGGCTATTAAATTTCAAAGTTAAAAACAAATATTTCTGTGCTCAGGCTGCAGTATGCGAGAAAGTGATTTAATTTTTGGCGATTAAATTTATGGCGATAAGTGATTTAATTTTAAGGATAAAATTTAAGATGTGAGATTGATCGAATGTAGGGCGTAACTGCATGGGAAATATAATACGCGGAATATGTACTTTATGTAAAAAAAAGAATCAAGCAGTATAAAAGTCAAACTATACAAAATAAAAAGGGCTGCTCCCTAAAAAGGAATTCGACGTTAAAAGATTAAGGATAAAAATCGGGTATAGTATTACAGCATAAACAATAAAACGTAGCCTAATTAAGTTGATGAAACTATGTTTATAAAATCAGTCGCAAAATAAAAGGAAAATCTTAGGGTTGTAGTGGAATTCGTGTTTACCCAAGACAAACAGCTTGAAAGAGGATAAAGAAATTTATTGGTGGAAGTATTCAAGTTTTTTTAAATTTATTTAATTTTGTTAAACACAATTCTAGTTTCAAAATTCAAACCATACGATTTATTTAGTTAATAATCTTAACCAGATACATTGCATTATCTATTTCAGAGAACAGAGATTGAATTACTTAACAATTTTAATCACGACAACGCTGTTTGAATGTATCTGCTGCTCGTGTACTGAGGTATAATTTAATTAGAATTTCAAAGCGGATTTTGGTAATGCGTCGTTGGAAAATATTAGTGAAAATGCGAATCATCTTGTATTAGAAATTTTAAATGAATACACACACACATAGATATTACAGAGATGCCAACTTGCTCCGGACAGAAAATATATATTTTAAAGTGGTAATTTATCTATTGTGATTCTAGGTTTAATGAATTCAATATAGTAGATTTTTATCCACCTCTATTTCTAAATAGTTCGTAGGTTTATATATTTCACCACTTTTTAGCACTTATACCATTTAGTACTTATACCATTTAAAAAACAAGCAAAAATAGGCAAATATTTGCAAAATTTACTTTGTAGTTATTTACCGTTTTTTTTAATTATTGTGGCGTGTCCGGAGAAGTTGGCATCTCTGTATATATATATAATTGTATTTGCTGTAAAAATGAAATAAAGTACTAAAATTAGTGAATTTTAGTCAACTATAAATTAAACGTAGTATCACAATTAATTTTTTAAAATTATCTAATTAAGTTTAAATCTGTATTTAATTAGATTCAATTCGCTTTCTAAACCGTAAATCAAATTGGAGGTTAAACTTAAATAAAAGATAATGAGTTTTTTTTTTCTCGGTGCTTTTTCTTCCGAATCTTTTTCTTCTGCGATTTTAATTCTTTAACGATGTGTTAATGAAGGCAAAAGTACATTTTGCAAAGTAAATTTTTGTTCTTAAACGCATTTCATTTTTTAATAAAATACGTATTTATATGGATAATACGCTTCAATACTCTTTTTAAACTGAAGAATGAATTCCGAAAAGCGTTATTAATGTTTTTTTCTTCTCTTTCTTTATAGTAGAATCTATTATACGACAGAATGAAATACACAAGAATAAATAAAAACCCGACAGATAGATCTGAAATAAAAGATTTGAACCTGATTCGAAAATTTTATGTTTCTACATAAATGCAGAGTATGAAAAAACTTCGAAAAGCTAACATAAGTTCACGTAATCCTAGCCTTATTTAATAATTTTTATTGGAATAAAGTAAAAAAAAATATTTACTTTTAAACTAATAATTCTCAAAAAAGTATTTAGTTCCTTTATGTTATAAATATAATAATCTTTCTTGATATAATCTTTAAGAAATAATCAAAAATATGACAAAGACACTAAATATAACCATAAATTTTCAACTTTATAAATCTATTGCTTCAACTGACTGTTTCCTTTAAATGCTGCTAGAGGGCGGAGTGGCTGTTTGTCCCAGGAGAAGCTTTCAGAAAAGCGTCATGATGACGTCGAAGTAGATCATCCTTAAATATTATATTTCATGCAATCCACTGAGCATCTCGCATATTATTATAGGAAAAAACAAGTTGGTTGTAACATGCCTCCCATATGATGAAACGTAATAAATTATTCATGAGGTATGTTACTTTTCCAGAAAAATGCCACAACCTCGAACTTTACTTTTAATAAGAAAGTGATAAATGAGGAAAAACCTTATTATGAGAGAAACTCTGACAAACAAGGCAAACTTATATATGTTTCCATCAATCTACTTAAGCGGACCTGCCTAAAACACGCAAAAAAAATTATTTTTGTGTTTAATACATTTGTCAGCAAAATTTCTGAAGTAATTCTTTAGGTAACGGTTTATTAAAAGTATCTGCTTTACTTAACGAAGGAGTAATGTACTCAATATCTTTGATATTATTTAAAACAAAAATTCTCGAAAAGAAAATTTAACATAAATGTACTTTGTTCTATGGCTCTCTATTGAAGAATCTGAAAAAATGTTTGCCTATTTAATTATCGCAAAACGGTTTAACATAATGAGTTAATAAACTTAAATAAGTTAAATCAAATTAGTTCTTTTACAGATTATGAAATCTATTATTCTGATTCTATTGTGGATTTCGATGAGCAAGCATCAGCCCCAAATTTCATATATTTCTATTTTGTCGATCTCTTACAAATTTGTATTCGCGTTGCGAGACTCGTCCGAAAAATTAACATTTTGTTGCTCTCTGAAATAAATATTCTGACTCCAATTTCATTAAAAAAAGTTATTTACATAAATTGTTTAATCACATCATGAGTTTTTTTCCCCATCGTCATAGCATCATTATAACTCAGAAACTTTAATAAATAAAATAAAGACAAATGCCAGCTTATAGCTTACCCTTAATTAAATAATAAATAAATGAAATGTGTTCACCTACTTCAAAAGCATTAATAATTATCTTTCCATTATGCATCTGAGAAACAATTTCAGTTTAAAGGACTAATTTTATTTAATTTTAACATTCAGTTTTTACATAACCTAATAATATGAGCAGAACATTCCAACGTTTAATACTATGATTTTCTTGGAATTACATAGCTCAAATCTGGACAATTTCGATTGGTAATAAAAGCCTAGCCAACAAAGTAGCCAATCTCCGGCATACTGGCCAAACATTTCCAGAAGCCACGTCCTCTTCTCTCTTCTTACCTTCTACAGTTTAAATTTTAATTTTAATATGACAAGCTGACATAAAATTTGAATTGACGTATCGGTCAATATTGCTTCACGTCAATGAACCGAGATACACATCATTTGCAATATTGCAAAGAAAGCCAAATATTCTAAAGGAAATTTCGACATTTCATTTCAGTTTTATTTACACTATTGTGTGGACAATCTATTATAATTTAGTTAGACCTATGCCTTAGCAATAAGTAGTGAGAAGGAGGAAAATTGGACTTGGAAAATTTTTTACAAATCTGATCAATTTTAACCCTTTATATCTCAACATCTCTGATTTTAATAAAAATTACTCATACATTAGAATACATCATTCTAAGCATGTAAAAAATAATAAAAAAAAGTTTACAACATAAAATAAGAAAAATTAATGGAAAAAAATTAATTGTTGCATTTCTGCACCCTTATGCAAAATGACAAAAAGTGCTTGTTGCATTCCTACAACATTGTGAAAAATGGCACTAAGATTGAAAGATTCAAAAATTTTAATTCATATGAAAATTTTTAAAACAGTTGTTACTTTTGTTGTAACAAAATCCTACACCACATTTCTCACAAATAGTTTGTGTAAATTCTTTGCATTTTGGGTATTTGCACCTGACTCTTTTGTTAGCCCAATCAGGTCAGTGCCCAATTTCATCTTGGCGCACTGGTTTTGGCCGACAATCGCCGAAATCGTCCTTCAAAATTTGTTGGGGCAAAGACATAGGCTTTTTGTGTATGTTGCAGATATGCAACACGGTGATATAAAGGGTTAACTAGCTTTAAATGTATAAAATAACCATTTTCATTTTTGAAACATTCTCTTCCAAACAACTTTTAGATTTTGCCTGAAATTTTAACACCAAAATTATAATTTATCTTAAAAACAATTAAATCCAAATCTAGTTGAGTTTTCTTAGACAAATTGCAATATCAAAAACGTATAAAAGCCATAACACACTAGATTTAAACATATATTTATGCAACCATGTTTAAGTACGGAAAAATCATTAATTTCTAAGATCCACATCCTACCACTTTTATAAAGTTCATGTAAGGCTCTTTTGAATTTAAAAAGTGAGGTTTATCTTTATGAATAAAACCAGTAGTTTTCTCATATCGACTCGATCCTTAAGGCTTGGATTAGAGGTAAGCAGACTTTATGTCAAACTGACAAACATTTTAACATACACACTAAGGGGGTAGAGAAAAGTTTTACGAAAGAAAAGTTTCCTACAAGATTAAAAACCTCATCTTATGATTCTGCCTTTGCCTGTGTATTGCTTTTTATTACCAGTCTGGCTTTAAATCTCGAAATTTCTTTTTTTAATCTTTCTTTATTTTATCGACCTATTTGCGACCGATTATTTTCATATCTTTTGCTTTAGGAACTAAGCATGACATATATAACCTTCATTTCATCATTCACAGCATCATTCATCTCACCTCATTCAGGTTTTTTAAAAATATTAAAATTCTTATGAATTGAAATTTCTAGATTATATACCTTAGGGTTTAATTCCATTACATCCTTAGTATTAAAGTTAAGCTTAGATTTTTTATAAATAATATTATTGCTATTACAATATTTCTCAATGTTTTTAAAAGATCTCAATCTAAAATTTTTACCGTGTTTAAGTAGTATATTTCCTTTTCTTAGAAATACTTTTCTTATATTTAGAGTTTCATTACACCGAGTTAATGTGGAATAGGTACATTTTCTTGCATAAAGATCATCAAAATCAAGGAAAGTTAGTGTTTCATTAGGATTGAGTTTAATCTATGTGTTACGTTGATAACTCAATAAACCGCAACAAACTTTTTTAATTTCGTCAATTTTTGAATTTATGGTTTATATAACTTTCTGGTCCTCCAATACCCAAACTCTAAAACGTCTTCATTTTTAAGTCTAGTTTCATATATCTAGCTCCAGTTTTTCCACTGAGGTAAAAATGCTTAAAATTTTAAGGTGTTTTCGTCCATAAAGAAGATCAAAGGGAGTTTTATTTTTAAATTTATGACAAATCCTGTTTTTAACGTATGTGAAATACATTAAGGTTCCTGTCCAAGTTTTTTCAATATTACTTGCATAAAACCCAGTTATTATGCAGTCTACTACAGTAAGTTTAAAGAGTTTCGATACAGTTTTATACCAGCGAATATGTGTTCTTCATGCTGTTTTATCACAAAACAACATAAATTTATCATCGCCTAACTCCCTTCTGCTATCCATTCGGATATTTAAAACTTCAATTTCAAGTACTCTTTCAGTTCTAGTTAGAAAAATTGAAAATTTACCAAACACATCTGCCTTACGTTTAAATGGGAAGCAAGTTACATAAGAGACAAAATTATCAGTGAGAGATTAAAGAAAACTAGATTCTCCTTCAGATAGATTTGACTATCACAGAGCCGCTGCAAATATCCATATGGCTCAATTCAAGTGGACGTTATGGCTTAACTCTGTCTATTTGTTTGAAATCCATTTAACCCTTCAAACTCATTTAAGATTAAACTTACACAAGATTAGACTAGACTTACACAAGATTAGACTTACACAAGATTAGACTAGACTTAAAATAAGACTAGACTTACATCTTTCTCAATACATAAGTAGTAAAAAAGTCTTAAGATGTAATTGCGTGTAAATGTACGAAGATTGCAAGTAAATGTGATAAAGATATCAGAACGGCTGCAATGTCTAACGTTGGTAATTGCGTTTTTGAGTCTTTTTCGTGCATACATCGAGGTGAACCAGCAAAATTTGAAGGAAATACTGCCATCTGACTAATATAAGCGTCCTGAAGAATCACCAGAAGAATATCATCAGAATCTAACTATCTGCCCATAGTTGTGCTTGGTTGTTTTTGATGTAATTCAATATTTCTGTTTGTATTTTCGCATAAATGCCAACTGATTACTGAAAAAAATGTACTATAAAGTCGTCAAATTGCCTGTCCATGATGCGGTAAAAATAAAAATTTAATGCCGGTACCGTTTTCAAAAAAAGAAGTTTTTGTTTTGAAATAATATTTTGCTAGGTCAATAGAATAAACACCCATCGTCATAAGAAACAATCAGTTAGTATCGTTAGGCGGAATATGAGTGGTGCAACTCGCTGACACGAAGTAACTTATTATAGTGGTTTTCTTCAACGACATAACCTTTTTGATTTATATATATATATATATATATATATATATATATATATATATATATATATATATATATATATATATATATATATATATATATATATATATATATATATATATATATATATATATAAGAAAATTAATAAGTTTTGTATTTTGTTCTCTTTTTCTTTCTTTAAATTTTTTTTCCTGTTTTTTGCTTTGGCTGTATTGATTCAATATTAGAAAGTACTTCAAAATATAGAGAAAACATGAACAAAAATGGAGAATAATGAAAAGAATTGAAGAAAAATTATTAAAATAAAAAAAAACATTAAAAAACATGTCCGGGGAAAAATTTCATAATCTCTTCATCAGCTCACACGATTATATCCGCAGAAAGGAGTGCTTTCTAATATTTGTATCAATATAGAGAAATCAAAATATATCAATATAATAGTATGATTATAGCATTCAAAAAATTTTTTCAAACAAAATAGAACACATTAAGTAATACACGTTGAAAACAGAAAGTAAAATGAAAAGAAAAAACAGGACAAAGCACAAAGCGAAATCTATAAAGCGAGTAGCGAATTGAATGAGCTTGCACGTACGGGAAACTTTCAAGAATGATTTAAAATATTTTCGTAAGATTTACAGATTACAAAATAAGAAAACAGAAGCGCAAATAGAGGTAAAAGCATAAATATAGAGTTTTGTTTTATAGAGCATTCTTACTGCAATACTGAAGCGTGTTCGATTTGTTGTTTGTTACCAAGGATTAGCCCGTAAATGGATGTGTGCAGTTTAATATTATACTGGATAATTTTTATATTTAGTTTAATATGTAGTTTATAATACTTTTTATATGTAGTTTATATATGTAGTTTATAATTAATAAGGATGATGTTTAATCATAAAATTTTGATGATTTTAGAAAATTAACATTTATTTCATAAAAAAATAGCCCGTTTTGCACAGATTTTTAGCCACGGATTTGAAAGAAATGAATTTGCGCATGGTTAAAATCTATAAATTAACAAAGAAGTTTTTACTTAATTTATTTATAATAACATACAATTAATTAAATGATTTTATATGGAATTTAATTACTTTAGTTGGGTATCCATTGTTTTTTTTATCAAATTTTGAAAGAGTTTGTCTATTTGTTTTTTGAATAAATAAACATTACATAAACATTAGTTTAATTCTATTCGTTTGATTAAAAGTGGTATTTAAATAGATGTTCTTAGAGACATTAGAATTCCAAGTAATAAGTTTATTTGTATTAAATTAAAATAATTTCTTTTATCGTACAAATCAACGAAGCAGATATTTTCTTCCTTTATAATACCCAAATCCAAAAAATTAAAACTAATATTATTATCATGATTACAAAACAAAATTAAATCCTCGGGGTAAATATTATTTAATAAAATTGTATAATCTTGAAAATTAAATCATCAGTAAATCTAAAAACAAATTTAATGTAAAGAGTATGATTATATTCTCCCCCCCCCCCCGGGATTTTTACTTATATTTTGTTAATTTTTTATAATGTTATTTTAATGTAGTTCTATTTTAATAATTTTTCTCGTTATCTTTTCATTATTCTGTCATTTTTTCCATGTTCTCCCCATATTTTGAACTTATTTTGTGAGATCTATGTACGCAGTAAATAAAAACCATTAATTTTCTTCGTTTTTCTTCGTGTTTTCTTGTATTTATATATATATATATATATATATATATATATATATATATATATATATATATATATATATATATATATATATATATATATATATATATATATATATATATATATATATATATGTATAAAGTAATAGCTAAATAGAATTTAGGATTAAAAGATCAAAAACGAAATCTAAAGCATAATAAGAAATCTTTTATTTTATTTGTAGATTACTCTTTCCTAACAGTCAAGACCATTTTACTCATCGCTTTAACTTAATTAAAGTATCGTTTCGTGTATAAATTATTTTTAATTTCTAGAAATTTAATCTTGATTTATAAAATGAAACCTTAATGCATAGTAAAAATATGTTTTTTTGAAACCTTTCATATTAATAAATATTTTGGCATTTAAATATCATCTTCAACCTGTCTTATGATTGCCTGAGCAGTCAAAATCAATCTAAGAAACGTCTGGAAATCATGGATCACATGACTTGAAAGAGAGAAAAAGCCATATGGCATGTAAAAAAAGTATGCACTCCTCTTTTGAAAATGAAAGTGCAGCAATGTCCTTTACGGAGCTTCAGCTCCTTGTATAATCCTTGCCATATCCTTGTACTTTGCATGCATATTTGAATTTCTTAAATTTGTATCTAAATAAAATTAGAAGAATCATTGTAGAGCTGTTGGTTTTAATTATTATAAAGTTAAGATTCCGAGCTTTGTAAATTTTAGATCTTAGTGATCCATGTTAATCTATGAAATTTATTATTCCTAATTTTAACGATATTTATGTAGAGTGAAAAATTTCCATATATAAATAGTTCGATATATAGACTGAGAGCCCTAACTAGAGACTGGGCGTCCTAGAATTCCGCCACAATTTCCGCCCTGTTCTATTTCTTGGCTACACAGGAAACCGGTGAAGCCATATAAAGACTAAAACATAGACTCCAATCTTTTGAAGCCAACTAACTGAGAAGTGTTATCATTGCTGCTCTTTTGCGTACTTATTTCAAGTTATAGCTCTATTTCCAAAAATAGAATCACAAAGCAAATTTATACGTTTTTTTCTCCTTTTAGCAGAAACTGAATATATTTTCTGCTTAATTTGAAAAACACAATTTACTTTATTGAAAAGTAATTGACAATTTACTTGCTAAGAAAACAAATAATTTTCTTTTATTGTTGCGACAGTAGAAATATAAGTTTCGATTACATACAGTTGAATGCTTTTATTTTAAATGCTGCACATGCTCAATACTAGTTAGTGTTGAAAGTTCAAAGTAAATGTTCTCCTTTTTAAATAAATAATTTCTTTTAATTATCTGTCTGTTTGTTTGTTAACGGAATGTCGTTGAAATTGCAATTAACGATAAAGTGACAAAAATATTTACTAGCACCATTTGAGAAGCAAATTCTAATTTGTATGAGAATTTGGCCAAGAGCTCTAGTTGAAATTAATTTAGTTAGTAATTTGGAAAATAATTTAAAATCGGGGGCACCTCTTATATTTGGCGATTTAAAAATTACCCTACATATTTATAAAAATGAATCAGGAACCAATCACATAATGGTAAACAAAAGTTGCAGCACACCCGAAGATGACGTCATTGAAAGCAAAGACTACAAAGAATATCATGGTAACCAATAACAGGATTTCAGCAAGACTACATCAAACTCCTAGCCAAACTAAGAGAGCCCTCGATTCTAGACCTTAACCCGTAATTTGGAAAGTGGAATTTTATTACTAGTAATTTTATTTTAATTTAATTTTTGAGATTTTCGATACTGCGTGCAAACTAGGTTAACCAGCCTAAAAATATTTGCCCCCAGCACAAAAAACTAAATTTAAACTGGTACACCTTGTCTTGAGTAATTAAAATTCTTACTCAAGACAGATTTTTAGCGATATATATACATAATACGCATTTCTGTGAAATCATACTTGTGCAATGGTAAGTTTTTTGTTGAAGCAGAATACATTAAAAAGCAAATATGAAGTGTTGAAATGCTAAAGAAAACTTATCGAAAAAGGTCTTAACTTTACATGGGAATAAATAACATGGCTAAAATATTTACTTTCAAAGTTTTTTCTGATGTTTTTTACCGTAAAAAAAAGTTAGCAGAACTTTCGCAGACCCCTGAAGTTTGAGTGCCAGCTGAATTCCTATTCAAAAACTTTACAGACGAAAAATACAGCTCGTCAAAATATTTGAATTTAGATGCTTTCAAAATGAACCAGCGGAACTTTTAGAATGAATCGTGATTTGTGATTTTTTTTAAATCAATTTTTTTATCGTAAAATAAAAGAAAATAAAGAACGAACCCAAATTTTAATTAGAATGAAAAATAGTATTTTGTTCTATAAATTTTTGATACGCGTCAGAGTTTTAATTTCGTTGGGAGAAACAAATATACATCATTTTTAATTTTTTGTTCAAAATATGCATGTTTTAGATTATTTTGATTTTACTCTAAGTCGCTCAAAAAGTTTTAGGTTTAAAAATAAAAGAAAAATTTAGTGCAAAATGTGACAAAAATATAGTTAAGTTAAAAAAATATGGGAGTGTTTTAAAATATGTATAAATAAAACCACGATAAAAGTGCATTTTATTGTTTTGCGATGATAATTATTCTTTGAAAAATTCATATTACAATATTAGCAAAATGCCGGTAAAGACTATTATAAATAAATATTTAATAACGAAAAAATGAACGATGATAAAGAAAATTCACATTTTATGGGGCATAAAAATTCAGAAGAAGGAAACAAGAGGTTACGGCAAATGACAATTAAGAGAGAATTCGAAATTTCATAAAGGGTGAACAACAGCATGGCCGAAAAAGCATTTCTCTTTCTATCTCTGAATAAATTTAATCACTACTTTTCGTACCCGACATTTGTCATGATTTTAAATGTATCAAGTAGTTACAGATATATTGAAATATGTATATCAGATATATGATGATGACGATAGATATTCTGTATCGATCGTCATCTTCACAATGCATGGTACAAGCTGCATTTTACTACATGATATCAATAGAATCTTTTACAGAGTCGCTAGTGTAGTGTTAAGAAGTACGTTTGAATGGAAAAATTGATTCGGGCATGCATCATCCATTTTAAAATGTATATATTTTCTTTTGAACGCACCCAACATTTTGGGGATAAAAAATTGCTCTAGAAATCATTTAAAAAAGTTCTGTCTATTCTCGTAATTCGTCATATGAATGTGTCTTTTTCTCTTCATATATTGGAAATGCCATATATTTGAGATTTTCGTTTATCAGCTGTAATAAATGAAATAATGTAGCAATTTTACTTATTTCTCATACTATTTAAAGATATAAAACTGTAAATAAAACTGTAACAGTAGCTAGAATTCACAATATACATTCGTTCCTAATGTTAAAGATTCACAATTTCTTATATTCTCATTTAGCCCAAAATTTTAAAAACAAATCAGCTAAAAAAATAATTTATCAAGCACAGTTTAATTAAATCTTTGAAATCAAAATATATATAAAAAACTATATATATATATATATATATATATATATATATATATATATATATATATATATATATATATATATATATATATATATATATATATATATATATATATATATATATATATATATATATATATATAAACTGCTGTTTGTAGAAAATGCAACACCATGAAGGAATCATCAGAATCAAATGAAATTCGCAGCAAATGTCAATTATAGGATATTATGCAAATTAATAAAGTTTCAGAGCCATCGCGCGTGCGTGGCGCGCGCAGCGCCCTCTGAATTGATGCTGAAAGCGTATAAATAAAGTGCTGTAGCGGGACGTTGAAAATAGTCTATGATTATTTGTTAGTGGCAAACGTTTAGTGAGACCTGAGTATGCCTCCACGACGGAAGAATAAGAAATTCAAGCAACTTACGGAGTTTGAACGAGGGAGGATAATCGGCCTTCGAGAAGGAGGATTTTCCTATCGCGCAATAGCAGCTCGTATGCAGCGGAACAGTTCCACAGTGATGCGAGTTTGGAAGCAGTGGACCGACGAGCACCGAACAACTCGAAAAACAGGCACTGGACGACAGAAGGTGACGTCAGAGCGCGATGATCGACACCTGCTCCGCATGGCGGTGAATGATCGCACAGCTTCCTCCAGGCAGCTGGCAGCACATTGGTCTACTGCTACAGGTGTACAATTGTCGGCTTCGTCAATTCGTCGTCGTCTGCTGCGCCGTGGATTGCGTGCAAGGATGCCATTATACAGGATTCCCCTCACGGCGGATCATCGACGGCTGCGTCGGCAGTGGGCTCTTGAGCACAGAGACTGGCGAGCTGATTGGCACCAAGTTGTCTTTTCAGATGAATCACGCTTCAATTTGTGGACCCATGATGGCCGTGTTCGTGTTAGACGTTATGCCGGTCAACGCTGCCTTCCTGAGTGTATTATTGAACGACATAGTGGTCGAACACCCGGAGTTATGGTCTGGGGTGCGATTTCGTATCATGGACGATCCAATTTGATACGAATTGAGGGTAATCTCAATAGCAACAGATACGTCCGTGAAGTGCTACAGCCCGAAGTCGTTCCTTTCCTTCAAGGCATCCCTGGAGCTATCTTTCAGCAGGATAATGCACGCCCACATGTTGCGCGGACTGTTAGAGACTTCTGTTCAGCACAACGCATGCAACTTCTTCCTTGGCCTGCTTATTCGCCGGATATGTCGCCTATTGAGCACGTGTGGGATATGGTTGGTCGGCGTCTCACTCGTGATCCGCGTCCTGCAGTTTCCAAAGACGAACTTTGGTTGCGCATACAAGCGATATGGAATTCTCTTCCTCAAGCAGATATTCAACATCTGTTTGACTCCATGCCACGTCGTATAGCAGCACTTATTGCAGCGCGTGGTGGCTGCACCAAATACTGATTTCGGACGCTTAATTTGTTTCTTTTGTTTTGAAAATTTCATCATTTATTTGTATCAGTACAAGTCGTTTCTGCATTAAATTTCATTTGATTCTGATGATTCTTTCATGGTGTTGCATTTTCTACAAACAGCAGTTTATATATATATATATATATATATATATATATATATAGCATAATAAATAAATACAAAAAACACGTAGAAAATGAAGAAAAACAATAAGTTTTATTTATTGCGCATAAGCTGCAAGTAAATAGAACTCATAAAATAAGTTCGAAATGTAGAGAAAACAAGGGAAAAATTACAGAACAATGAAAGAAGGAGAAGAAAAAAAAATTAATAAAAATAACAAGAAACCGGGAAAAAAAGAAAGATTGTATGATTATATAAGATTGAAAAGATTATATCTTATATATAAATACTGTAACTGTACAGTAACGATTGTTTGGAGATTTTTTAATACATATTGTAGCATATCAAACAATTATTCATTTATAGAAGTTTTTCTTAAATTACTGTATAGTGTGTGCAATAAAATCTATCTAGCTTGTTTGTACTGTCAAAGAAAATGTTCATTAAAAATAGGACACAGAAATAAATAAATAAAGTTATGACTTTTATTGATTTAATTTTATTACCATCTTACATTCTATACTGAATCTCTAATTTAAAGTTTTTTTTATTTTGTTGTGAGATTTTCATTAAGCTTTCACAATCACCGTTTTAAATAATATTACCAGGATAATTATTTCAATAGAGCTGGAATTAATAAATAATGAAAAACGTATCTTTCACCAGCTGAAACTGCATTTCTCTTTCACCAGCTAAAACTGCGTTTCTGAAAACCCTTTCTTTACATCTGGGCAAATAGATATATCCAAAAATATAATCCAACTTTAGTAAAAATATCGGAAGAAATTCTTAGAAACGAATATGTCGTAGAATGAAGGAGGATCTCTTGTTAGAAAAGCAAAACGTTTGCCGGAAAGTAATCGAATCTGACATATTTGCTTTGCTTTCTTACAACCCACTTCAATATTTTACTTTGATCTAAAACATTTGGACGATAATATATTTTAAGATTATAATACTAGTATCTTTACGATTGAAATTTCGAACGAATATTTAATATTGTTATAGTTTGGTCTTAGGAAGAAAATATATTTTAAGATTGTATTTCGTAGTATCTTAATAATTAATTAAATTATGAAAAATATCTGGATTTGATATATATATTCAATACATTTTAAGATTATAAAAATGGTAGCTTTGAGTTCTCAGAAAGAAATAAGTGGATATTGTGTCTTCTAAATACCTAAGATATTTTCTCCTAAATATTTACAGTTTCAAAAGTCATAATGTGCTGAATAAATTTGTAAAATAAAAGGAATTGTTAAATGAAGAAAGTTGAATGTCTGCATGATTAGTTTTTTTTTTAGCTTTGTCTTAAATTTTTCTTCTATTTTATGTTTCTTCAATTATCGAAATGAACTCTTTTCACTTTATTTCATATCAGAAAATCTTTGGCATTTAAATATAATTAAGAATTCAAGTTTTCTATACCAATTATCTGTGGATGGTGCTGTCAAAATTGGAAGTTTCTCTAATATAAATTTTAAAAAATAGATCTAAGTGTTTATATCAAACTTTCAGTGAACTTTTTCAAATATTTTTTTTGTAGTATATAAATAATATAAATAAAAATGCAATTTTTGACAGTCATGATTTCATAATAAACAATTTATATAACACAAAATTAAGAACAGTTTGGTGGAGAGAAGAAATGGGAAATTTAAACTATATGAAAGTATATTTATTATTTATTGCTAACAAATGTCACTAAGAGAGGACTACATTGTAATAGTTGCAATTCCTATTTGTTGTACAGTTGTATTTAAAATAAACCTTTTTAGACCAAGTGTATTCTGGTGGAAAGATGCCGATAAGACTCGGTATATACATTATATAGACCATGGAGAAAAGAAATATGCAATTCAAAAAAAGTTTACATTTCAAATGGTGCATGTCACATTTCATGTACGAGAAAGAATGTTGATGATATTTGGAGCTGTGTAAAAAGTCAGAAATCACAGATGTAAAATCATTCTGGTTGTACAGGAGGTAGTCGCGAATACCTCCCAAGGAGATGACCTAGGTTCGAATCCCACTGATGGCTGGTCGATACGAATTCTGTTCCCAACCATAGTGCTAACATAAACTATCCTCAGTGGTTGATGGATCTTGAGTTAAAATCCCCTTGGCGTTTTTCTAAGCATGTTAAGCTTTTGTTGTTGTTTATTCTATGTAACACAATTGTGGGTTGGTTCCAGTAAAACGTTTTCAAGGAAGGATTGCTTGGCCCAATGCTTAATCCAATAGTTCTCTAGTCTTCTCAGTTGGGTTCAATATTACGTACTAATAATCTTAAATATGTCGGTTGCACAGAGCCAGTTATAATAAAAATGCTATTATAGGGAGTTGATGCTTACCAAATTTGAAAAGATTGGAAGTAGAAGGCAAGGAAGTCGTCCCAAGGAAGAGTACGGAATTCTAAATTGATATTGAGCTTGTTTCTGCAACAGTTGAACTCGTTGTGATGCGTTTCGAACTTCTGTCTGCTGAAAATTGAATAGTCATTAGCCCTTTGATTACGGTGTTCCATATTGTACCATCACCTGTGGTTCACATGTTGTACCAGCCGTAAGCAAAAGGTTAAACAAATGCTTAGATTTAATAACAAAGTTTTGCCAATTTGTGTTTTTTTGCTTGTTACATGCGCTCTTTTCTCACTTGATGGTCAATATTCGAACAATTTTTATTGCAAATTTCCTTTTCCCACGATCCATATAACAGATATACCAAGTTTCATCCATTTCCGTCAAACAGAATCTGTAAAAGTGGACTAAACAGAGTAATTTGAATTATTATTACCCTACACTATGTTCTTTTTGAATAATTTACTGCACTTAAGCTTTGGAGCAACGAAAAGCCTTTTGTCTAATGGCAACTTTAAGAAAATAGCGATTAATGAAGTCAAGTCAATTAACCTTCAATTAAATTTAGGTATTTTCATAGTTAGCAATGGTCTTTAAAGAAAGATTGATTAGGTTATGTCTTAAGGTACTATTCATTGGACTTCAGTAATTGTCTTCAGTAATAAGAAGAACATCGGAAAACACTTACGGTTCGAACTCTTTGTCATTTTGGGAGGAGTACTTTAAACACAATCGATAGTTGTTAATTACTATTAAAGCACATAAGTTTCAAGGCTACGCTAACTTTCCATATTCTACGATATTTATTTCTTACACTTCATGACATTATTATATTTGACAAGGATTTTGTTACGTATCCAAATTTGCCTGGATGACATTCATTGTGTTATTTTTCTTTCTTTTTTTTTTTTTTTTGTTTTTTTTTTTTTGAAGCAGATTAATTTAAAATAAATAATTCAGCCAATCTGTTATGAAGTACTCAAAATGAAATAGAAAAGTATTTTGAATTATTTATATTTCTTTCTTTTCCTTCTATGGAATATTTTACTATCAGTAAATAGAATAAACAAACAAAAAAGAAAGAAAAAAAAGAATATGAATTACTGAATTAAAAAGTTTAGTGGAAGACGGTTCGAAGTGACGCTTAGTTATTTTTGTTAAATTAACTTAAAAAGCTATTGTTCAGAATCCTCAATTTTATTATTGCAAAATATTCTTTTTTATTTCGTTAAGCTGGCAAAATTCATGGAAATACGACTTCGTCATTAAAATGAAAAAATACTTCTTTCGAAACAATTAAAATTGTATCATTTACTTGAAATCCACCTCAAATCATCCCGCCATCTTTGTTCACTCCTTAACGATCGGTTAATTTTCAGGAAAACGGTCGCAAAAGTGCCCATTTTTTTGACTTTTGTATTTGTATTACGCATTTGATTATTGCTGACATCTAGTTTAAAATAAACTAACTACAATTATCTTAAAAATATCCCGGTATTGCCATCTGGTGTGGAAAATGAGAAATAAAATGCTTTCCGGGCAAGAGATATTAATTAGTTTAATGATTATTGGCACGTTACTACTGATCACTCCAGCCTGTCAATATCACGGGAGAGAGAAATAGAGGGTGAAACCTCACCCCGTCATTTTCACGGGGGCGAGAAGGAAGGGGTTAAATGCTCGTCAACTTAAATCAACTTAACTAAGGGAGATTTTGACTTGTCTAGAAAAATAGGCACCGCAATAATAAGAAAGCAGCAGGGCCTTTTTATTTTTAGATATTAATTAGGTCCAGATGTGAAATATTGTTCCTCTTGGAATTCATTCCTTGGAGTTTCTTGTAGAATTTATAATTCCAATTAAAATCTCTATGAATTAACTACCCAGAAATCAATGATGTTTGTTGTAGTTCCAATGAATGTTGTCAGTAGAGTTTAAACAATCAATAAATGCTAAAGTTGCTATGTTTTAAAATTCATGCAATCAGATAGAATTCGTCGTGACTTATTCCAACCACTGAAGAAAAATGAAAACATATAAGAATATGAAATAAAAATCATTGCAAAATGTCGAAATGCTTTTAAATGCACTTTGTTATCAGAATAGTATTATTTTATTTCCGATTTCCAAATTCTGAAATTGAAAATAAATTATGTCTGCTGTATTTATTTCAGGAAAAATGCCGACTTACATCCCCTTACCTAACCGTAGCCACCTGCAAAAGATATGGAACAGCCTATTTCTACAGGGTAGAGCTGTTTGGAATTGTAGGACTAGCGTTATTCTTAAGAAGTCTTTCCTCCTGAACGAACTCAAACGTTAAAAAGGAAAATTCAAAAGCTGGTTTTAATCATCGTTGAATTGCAAGTGTTTTTCGAAAAATGTAAAATGCAAGGTCGTCACCCAATTAGAATAGCAAAAATGTAACCGGCTTTATCCTAGGATTTTATTTTATTTTTTCTTGTGACAACATTATACCAATACAATTCTACAATCAGCATTTCTTGAGGGTACTTTCGTATTAGGTGTCTGTGTTAGTTTTTTGATAAAAATTATTGTTTTTCAGTAACTTAAGCAATCAGAATTTTTCAGCTATTCCTAAATCTGTCGGGGAGATTGCTGTCGAAAGTTCCGGAGTTTCCACATCAGGCCTATAAAAATACCTTGACAAAGATTATTACTTTTCTTGTGACTGTAGTACTGCTCTGTTTTAAGTTAGTTCGTAGACCAATCTGAGGTTGTAAAGCCTATGCTTTGCTGTACAGAGCTATTATTTGAACTGTAATTAAGTGCTATAAATAGCTGTATCTTCTGTACGTTTCTACTCAAATTTATTGAGTTTTAAGGAGTGTTTCTGTCATCTCTAATCTAAACGAACCTTTGTGCTTACTACATTATTGTACAGTGTGTAATCCTTGAAGAATAGATAAATTTTTTAATTTCAAAACTTTACGAAAATTTTCTTTTTAAAATGTTCTGGGGGTATTATTCAAATATTGGCGTACGGCCAATCGTTTCAGTTGAAGAAATGATAAACAGCGACCAGTACAATAAAATAATGATAGAAAGAAGAAGCCAGGGTCAAACAGAGGTTTTTATCCAATAATTGAATTTTTTGACAAGATTTGGCTCCTTGCTATAACTTTTGGAAAATAAAGGAAAAATACTTTGCCCAAAACAAAGTTGTTGGAGAGGCCAGGAATCTTTCCAGATCTTATTCCCGTTCAGAATCTATTGAATATATACAGACAAAGGCTCGTAAGAATGGATGGAGAACAGAAACGCCTCTTTTGTTTATTGATACACGTGTAGTATAGTGATGAAGAAATTGTTGGAAACTGTAAGAGCCTGAAAGAATCTCTTATTTAACAAGTAAAACTGCTTTTGAAATCGAATAGGGGGCAAATTAAATGTTTATGAAGAACAAGATTATTAATAACCTCGAAAAGCTGTGTTTTTCAAAATATGTTTATGATTTAATTAACACACACACTGTTTTCACATAGCAACACACGTATAGAATGACTTTTTTCATGTATTAAAATGATATAAAAACATTTGTAACTGATTTATGAAAAAAAAATTACCACAATTTTTGAAAATTATTTTAAGATGTACTTTTGATGATTAATAATCAATGCAATTTATTAGGATATAATTTTTCAGTTTTCATTACATTTTCAATTACAAAAAGTATCTAAAAATGCTAAAGATTAAATGCTAAACAAATTGATAAAAAATAGCCCAATTTATAATGAATTATTTTTTATAATAATATTAATAATAAATCTAACTATAATAGTAAATAATTATAATGATATATCAAATTTTATAAATAATACATCAAAAATAAATTAAATTTTAAATAATAATACATCAATACTTTTTTTATAATAATACATCAAATTAAAATATATTTTCATTAAAAATTCTTGATCTTTTCTTCAATCAATAGCTTTTGATTAAAAATAAAGCTTTTGTAATTCTATCGACTTTATAGTAACTTACTTTTTTCCACTTATATCTTTTTATCGGTCACTATCTTATTTTTTCTCCCCTTTTATAGTTGTGATGAGTTCTGCAAAAATAACTTCTACAGCCGAGTCGTTAAAAAAAAAAGGAGCTAAAAAGTAAGATAATGAATGCTGACTGAAGCTTTTTTTCTGGAAGGGAAAAATGAAAAGAAAACTTATAAAGGAGTTCATAAATAGCAATTTATTGCAATAGGAAGAACGGTCTTTTTTTATTTGAAGTTCATTCTTAAAGAAAACTCGTCTTTCACTTCAATAACATTCTGGGATTTAATCCTTTCCTCATAACATACCGGCTCATCTTCGATTCAAAGGAAACATCCGAGATCTAGAAATAAAGAAATAAAAAAAGCGAATCGGAAAGATGTGCCGGTGATAACGATTTTCAATTTCGATCGCCGAGTGATTCCTACAGAGGCGCTGTGATCGGAATACCGATGCTCTTCCCTCTTCCTTTCCATCCCGACGCTCAACTCACAAATAGTTTCACGCGCTCCAGATGTTTTCTTCCTGCCGATACAGTTCAGCCTGATTGTCTTCTGTCACGTACGGAAATCTTGTGGCACAGAGTTCTTTGAAAGAAATGCTGATGCTGCCGAAGTGACAAATTATGAATTAGGTGGCAACATTATCCATTCTTCCATTTAAAGTGACGGCGTACCTTTTGAGATGGTGCCGCAGAAGTTCGAATTTAAAAAAATGCTTCATCAAGAATTTTAAAAAATAGTTTATTAATTAGTTCTGTCTAAGTTTCAATATCCGAAATATATAAATTAAAAGAAAATTTTTTAAGGATTCAACAGTTGGTATCTGATACGCCGTTAAATTAATGTGTGAAGTAATTAACAGATTTTTGTAAACATACCTGGAATTTCAAACTTTTGAAAAAAGTTTTCATTAAACGTACATTTCTTCAGAAGCTTATATAATTACTTTTTTTCCTGTAATTACCAATTACAAGGTTGTAATTTTTAAAACTTATTGAGCGCAACAGTTGGTCAATTATCAATTCTGTGTTTTCCGTTGAAATAAAAAAGTTTTCTGTTACGAAAAAACTTAACTAAAACTCTAAGGAAACTTTAATAATCGGTAATAATACTCTAAACAATGTTAAGAAAGTATAATTGTTAGAAATATTATGCATGATTTATTCTCAACAAATTAACGAACACATCAAAGAAGCATCTAAACTAAACGTTCAAGTAGTCTTGTATTGAACTTTGAAACTACAATGGGTGAAAATATGAGACAAATGTATAAAGTGCTTTTTCGTAAAAAAACAACTATGTCGGCGGAAACTTTCCAAAACAATTTGGGATCCTTGTCAATTGTGGACGTCACTTGTTTAGGTGAGTTATTTAATTTTGTGAATATTCTTAATTCTATGATTTGATTTTTCAGTGATAATAAAAAATCCTCTGAACAGAAGAAAGAAGTTTTTTTAACGATCTTTGTGTACAGATGTATGAAATTAAAGTGTTAAAAATTCAAGGATTTCAATAAATTGTGAGTGTAATAGCAGGAGCATTGTCAGCACCAAAAAATATAGACCTTTAAAATACAGTTTTAGTAGGTTCTTGAAATTCAATTGTTAAATCAGGTGAATTTTTTCGTATTTAAAATTAATATCATTCGTATAAAATGATTGAAATGCTTTTTTTTGTATTGCATAAAAAAAACTAATCTGTGTTTCCTTAGATTCGTTTTAAATAAAACATTCTTGAATAGATGCTATACCCAAGGCAAGTGTTTTTTTCTTCTTTTAAAAAAATTAATTTAAGAACATAATTTGTATTATTTATAAGAAAAGTAATAATGGGATCGGTTTAATTTCGTTAATACCTCAAAGAATTTTTTAAACTAAATTTGTTTATTATTTTTTGAATTAAATTTCATTCCTTTTGAGTAATGTTATTTAAATACGTCTTTTATCAAGAAAAAGCCACTGAAGTAATAACTAGTGTATATTTAATTTCATACTGGAATGACTTTGGTAAATGTTCAAAAACCTTTCAGTGGAGAAAATTGGAATGTGTACTCGCTTCGTCGTGGAATGTGTATTCGCTTCTCTTTTGAATGAATCTAATAACTTTAATAATGTTTTCAACTTTTCGTTTGAAATTTTTAAGCGCGTTGAACTATAAATTTGTTCGGATTTGCTGCTATATTTGTGTACATCTCAGACTTTATAGCACTATACCATGGCTCAAATAATAACTTAAGATTGAAGCAAATTATAACTGTAGATATAATGTATTAATGCTGATCCAATTGTTCTGGAAGTGTTTAAAGAGTTTTAATTAATAATTTAGGAGTAATCTGTAATCTCTTAATATTGCAAATATAATAATAGATTTTTTTGAAAAATTAAATTTAATTATAAGAAACATGTCTGAATGCAAATGAAGGTATGCATGCACTGAGATAAGAAAGTAAAGGCAAAACTACTTTGACTCCATGGGAACACCAAAAAGCTCAGTAATTTTTTCCGAAGGGTTTTGATTATCATTTCGCTAAAATTAGTAATAAAATATTGTTTTAAAATCCAGTAAATGTGATATCCGTGCGTTTATCATGATACCTTACAGTTGTTAATCATAAAAATAATTTATGCGATTAAATTTATTTTTCAATTTTGTAATATTTAGCAAATATGTGGTAATAAGAACTATCATTTGAAAACCAGAATTTCTGGTAAACAACCACCGTTACCATATGAACTGAAAAATTACCAAATGAATGATTTAGAGGTTATTTTGGTTTATTAACTGATTTATGATTTTTCTTTTACCAGAAATGTTTTTTTTCCTATTCAGTACGGTAATTTTACCATAATTCTTTTTCTTCGTGTAACATCAATACTTACTGGATACGTATTCTATTAACTTAAAACCTAGATTAACAGAATGCCTTCATAAAATCTTAAGTATTTTTTTTATTGGCTTCATGTTTCTTTCAAACAACTTTTTAACTGTCTAATTTAAAAAAAATCATTTCTTAGCCCATTTTGCTCAATGTTCTTTCAATTTTTGAGATAAGAATGTAAAAAAATACTCTTAAGTTAAGTTAGGAAATAAAATAAGAGCTTACGAAGAGTTATTATCTTTCTACTGTTCATCTAGTAAGAAAATTATTGTAAGGTATTTATCTACCAATTCTGTAACATAATAAAGCAAGCTTAAAATTTCATGAACAGTTAATTTCGTTAAGATTTTACATTATGTTCGAGGAAGTTTTTAAAGTTAATTTAAATTTATCTATTTACATCTTTGAAACACTACGTTATTAACTTTTATTTATCTGTAGCTGTTACTTTGAAAAAAATTTTGCACTTTAAGATGATTTGTCTTTCTATATTTTAAACACCACACCAAGGTAAATGGTAATCATTCAATCTGTTTTTACAAACAAAAACAAATTTTTTGTAGAAACAGATTAATGAAATTTAAAAATAGTTCCCAATAACATTAAATTTCACTTAGATGAGTTATTCATGTTTCAATAAAGGTTATAGAAAAACCGGTAAGTACACTTCACTGTTGAAATTTTCATTCTATAATTATGGTAAAATAACTGGCAGTTGTCTGTCCATCTAATTAAACGTCAAATTTACGGTGAAGAACATTTTTTTACATTTACGGTTTTGAAACCGTTTGCAACTAGTATGGTTAGGAAACCATGAGTACAAAACTATACGTTTTTTTAACCATTTACAACTGGCATAGAAATACTAACCGCTTTATGGTGCTTCCGTCTACGCATGAATGAGAGTATCGTATTTTAATAGTCCAGGGTCTCAAATAGGAGAGTAAAAGACACTGTTGAACTCTTCACGTGTTGAAGGGAATGGAGGAACTATTGTGCTGTCGAACGCTGGAACTCGAATCCTCGTTCTGTTAATCATGAGAATGACCTTCTCGACTATAATATGTACACAGCTATATGAAATAAATGGCTTCATTAGGTGAACTCAGTTGGTACGATAAAATTCAGGTTGTTTTTGGTGACAGCAGTTAATAAACGGTTTTTCTCACCACAGTTAGTAGTTTAAATACCATTATTTATGATTTTTTTTTATCTGTTTTGGTGGAATTTGGTAAAATAACAATAAAATAAATTGTTATTTAACCATTTCCTCCGAATCATTTTAACAGTGTTGTCGAAAAGGAACTTTTAAAATACAGCACAAACACACTTGGAAGCAAATAGTAATGAAATTATAATTTAATACAGAGAAGAAGATTCTTTGACATTCATTATTTTCAATTATTTTTAATCTTGTTAAGAGCTTTTGTAGTTGCTCTATTTTTAGTAGCATTCTAAAACAAAGATGACGCCCACGTCTAAGTACACTTCCTACGCTTGAAGGAGAAAAAGCGACATTCATCTTGATTAAAAAAGTTTTTTTTTTCAAACTCAAAATATGAGTTTTTGTTTCTTCTTCTTGTTCCCAACAGGAATTGTTTATTTAAGTTTTAAAAAAAAATCTTATTAGTTCTTCAAAATGAAGTCAACAAAAATATTTATCGTGCTTATCTCTTGCTAATAAAAACATATAAATGATGTTACAAATGGAAAATTGGTTAAAAAATATTAAATTGTCACATTATTGAGAAGATTTCTCTCTGCTGTTAATATTTTAAATAATAAGTTCTGTGTTTATGAAATACTTCTAACTTATGCATTTGGATTGTTGATTTGGTTTAATATTCTTCAGATTTGACATATTTAAATTAAAATGATGGCTGAATCAAGAAGCTGTGAACTGTGAATTTTTCTGCTATAAATCCTTGTTTTATGCTAAGGCCTTCAATTTTTTTAAAATATTTTTTTTCTTCTTTAAACAGCAACTTCTTAATTAGAATAATAAACCAAATTAAAATACTAATAAGTTTTTGACCCAAGAGACAATGATAGTCAAAGCAATATTATCAAAATTATTACTAGCTGTTTAAAAAAAAATTTCAAGAGCTAGCTAAACCCGCTAGTTTTACAAAAAATCCCCTAATGATTAACCACATATGAATCATGTCTAATATACACTGAAGAGCCATTACATTATGACCACCCTCCATCTATAACAATGGGCTCACCCAGGTTTTCATGGTTTCTCGCCCAGAAACAATGTTTTCATAGGGCACATTAGGACCCATAATCCGCTTAGAACAATCCCTGACGTCTGTTAGCTACTTGAACATAGTTGAAGACCAGGTTCACCCATTCATGGCAACAGTTTTTCCTGCGGGGGATGGTGTTTACCAACAGGATAATGCACCATGCCATAAGGATCGAATCGTCGAGAAACATTCCAGTGACTTTCAAGTCATGTCTTGGCCCCCAAATTCACCTGACCTTAATCCAATAGGGCATTTGTGGTCCTACTTGGAAAACCAAATTCGTGCTGCCACGCTACCCCCTCTCAATGTGAGGGAATTGCAAGACCAGTTGGTGAGCACTTGGTACCAGATACCTCAGACTACCTATCAGCACCTTGTGGAATCAATGCCATGGTGGGTGCCAGCAGTTTTGAGGGCTAAAGGTGATCCTACATATTATTAGCCGGGTGGTCATAATGTAATGGCTCTTCGGCGTATATATATTTATATTTCCTACCATCTGGAATTAGTAATTTATTTAAGGAAATTATTTGGACATGCTAAGCCTTTTTTTTAAAAATTTATTGATTTTAATATTACAAATTGCTTTATTTTAAATATAATATGCTAATTAGATATTTTTAAATGGATTAAAATTATAGATATTCTTGCAATGTTTTATTTATTCCAATTTTATAAATTATGATTTTATGTTTTATTCCCATTTACTTATCAATAGCTATGTTTATTTTATATTCTACCTATATCTATTAAATGGTTTGAACCGTGGAATTTAATTTCGGCATATTGGCTTCAATGTTATCTTATTAAACATCTTTTTCTCGTTTATGTTCTTTTTTTGTATCATTTGGTGGGTGGCCTACCTTCCGGATCTACTGCTTTTTTAGCTTCTGTCGGCACAGTGTTTCTCAACCTGGGAATGGCTACCCCGGGAGTGCCAAGTTGATAAATTGCGAGGGTCTCAAAATTACATACATTATGTATGACTCAAAACAAAAGCATATTTTAAAGAAATTGAGCGATTTGCTTATATTGATTTGTTATATTTGTTATTAGATAATGATTGATTTGTTATATTGGTGGATTTATATACTAATACGATGGGACAATTTGTTTTCCCATTACAAGCTTGTCCTTACGTGGCAAATAGATGAAAGCAAGTGGTTAAAGAAGATATATATATACTTGATTTTTAACGCCACCACGAATAAACACTTTACAAATCAATACCTTCATAAACAACCTTTATCACAAATAATATTTTTAAGTCTTCTGTATCCAAACTTGTATTCACTTCAACAGGCAAGCCAAAACTTATCTCAGTTTTGCACAGGGAGTCCCAAAACATTTATTTCTTTCTGTCTCGAACTTTCAAAAAGATCGCAAGACCAAAAGTTTAAAAACACTGGGTTAGACAATTTTTCCTTCTTTTGATTGATAATGTTTGTACTGAAATTTTCTTTTTCCCAAAAACTTAATTTGAATGCGATGCCATTATTAAACTATTCTATGCTTTGATTCTTTTTGTTGATAATGTTAAAAGATTTTTAGCAGCGTTTTTTCACAAATTTTTGTCCATTAAGAATGAAATTCTATACATCTCTTCGTTAATGTTTTATTTATCGTTCTCTGACTCTATTCCTTTATACCAAAATTAAGTAATTTCTTAGAAATTTTAGACAGAGGATACCTTTTTCATTTGGTTTTGATCACTGTTATCTTCTTTATTGCTAAAGCTTAGGAAACAAGATTTGGGAAGCCTTTTTCTTCCAAAAATAATGAAACTAACTGGCTTTTGTATTCCAATATAATGGGTGCAGTACTTCGGATTAATTACTTAATGTGTTTCATACAAGAACACTGGTATTAGCAAAATGTATCTGTAAATCAATAGAGCACGTAATAACACTAGCATCTTCATCAGTTTTTGACACTTTTATGGAATGGTGAAACAGTAATTTTAGAATTTTTCTCTACGGTAAATTATATGCAGTGCACAAAAACTAAAAAGAACAGCCCTGTTTAACTTTTGATATAATGATGGGATCTTTACGTTTTAAAACTCAAACTTAATGGTTAGAAGGGGTGACCACAAACATGCTAATTAATTAATGCAGACGATATTTTAAGTTTTAATATACGACGATATTTTTTTTTATTAAAGCAGACACAAAAACATATTTTCTCTAAATAAACATGCCATTTTTTTCGGACATCTGGATTTTTTATTCCGAAACTATAGAAAGTAGTCGAAATCTGAGAAATTTGGTGTCCGTAATTTGTTCAGGAGAGCGATCTAAATTTCATACCTTATTTTTTAATTTTACTTTTTGCATATTCCGCTATATCTCGAGAACTTTTTAAGCGAATTGAAAACTTTTTTTATTCAACTACGCAGTTCGTTTGTCCAACGATTAATTCCAAGCGATAAATAAATTTTAGTATATATTTATTATTTTTTTATGATTTATGTAATAATAGTAATAAAAAAAATTTAAAGTATAAGAATTTTTTATAACATTTCAAAGAAAGCAATTTTACATTGTAAAATACAAAATATTAAATATGAATAGTTCCTAACTTATCTAATTTTATAAAACGCGTATTTTTAATAAAAGCACCCCTTATATTTCGCGGATCAGAAAATCAAATCCTTCGAAAAACAAAGGTGTGTTTAGTTAGAGAAAAAGCGTTTTTGTGTCTGATTTCGTAACTTAAAATATCGTATGCACTAATTATAAAGGATATTTGAGGTCAACCCTTTGATCCATTAAGATTGCGTCCTAGAACACGAAGATTCGTTTATTAGATCAAAAGTTATTCAAGTTGGTCCGCTTATTTTTTTTTTGCACACTGTACCTATGGTTTCGACGGTTCGGGCATGCATGGCTAATAATTTCCTTACAGTAGTCTTTATTTTTCAAATTAACAATATTATTCAGTAAAATTAATTAATAATTACCACAAACTTTCCTTTAAATAATTCTGGTATGATTTTGCTCTTGTAAATTAAAATAACTATTATAAACCAATTGAATATTACGGTAATTGTAAACCAATGTCTTTACATTTTTGTCTCTTCTTAAATAAATATAATTGATGTCTAAAGTTTTATTACAATTGATCTTTTCAAATCAAACTTATCCAAAGTATAAAAAACTATATTCAGTAGGAGGAGCTTTTTTGGAATTATTATTTTTGCCCTAATGCTGAATTACCGTAATTACAAAGACTACGCTCTAAATAATTCCACTGTTGCCATTAAAAGTTAAACACCACTAACGTAATTTACTTAATTGCAACGTTGCTAGGGTAAGCGACACTGTTAGGGTGAAATCTTTGTAATTCAATGCTTAATTACATTGTTTAAAAGTTAATACCCAAATATCCTTCTTTATTTTATTCTTATATCGAACATGCTTGCGCATAGTCTTATGATTAATCTTCGAGGGCTATGATGTCGAAATTATATGCTCCTTTTATAACTTGCGAGTTTTTAATGGTTATTCATAACTGTAACTTTCATTTTTGTCTTTCTCCCGTCAGCACCTTCTTTGTTTGTTTTTGTAAATGGCGCAAAATACCAATAGTAAGAAAAGCCACAATGATAAAAAACGTTTTTGAATGTATTTTTTTTCTTTTAAATCTATTTTTTTACCATTTAAGAAGTCACTCCAACTCTGCATTGTTTAGGCTCATAAAAATAGACATAACTTGAAAACTATTCATTAATTTTAATCTATCTAGAAAACTTTCGACAAATTGATAAGTTTTGAAAAAGAGCTTTATTTATTTTCTATTTATTTTTAAACTTCAGACGATGCTTTTCAAAATTAAATTAAAAGGTAAACCTTTGTTTTAGGTTAAAGGCACCATGTTTTTCTTTAAACGGATGGAGAGACATTCTATAAAACAAAGCCAGTCTAGAAGGGAAGAAAAAAAATTTTTTTTGCTGGAAACTTTTCTTTATCATTTTGTTATTAAATTTCTTTGATTGTCTATTTACTATTAAAATTTATTATTATAAATTCCTGTTTGAGAATTTGTGAATTTCCGTTGAGAGTTTTATCAACTAGGTAACTGTCAGTTTATTATACTCCACATAGTTTACCCTTTCAGCAAAGTTTAACAAACTGTCAATTTCTCTTTTCATGCTGTCACTTTTTAAACAAATAAAGTTGCCGTATATAGATACCTTTGACAGGCGTCCACATATAATGTTAGAACGCTTGTCAAATGTCATTTTGTTCCTTTTTCAACTTGATTTTAAATATAGGAGATATTTTTATATCGTCCGTTTGTTCCAGTGGTAATTCGTGGCGTTATCGTGGTAATTATCACATAATTATTCGAAAATGTATTTTTATGAAATTTGTTCCTTTAATAAACCTGCAAATAATGTAGCGTAGAATTTAACAAGGTGACTAGTATAATGATAATTACGTTATTTCAAAATCTAAATAATAATGTCGAACTTTAGTAGAATGTATTAACATTTTTTTAAATGTTTTAAGGAGTAATTTTTTTGTGAAACCGTAATACTGTCAGATACGATTTTATGAAAACGTGACCGTTGCATTAACTTGAATAAATGACTGTATTATATTCATTTTAAGATTCAAGAAAGCATTTAAAGTAAAAATTTAGGGCTATCATTTTAACTGGATTGTATTTGATGTAAATAGTAAACATCGTTGAAATATAAATCTACCGAAAATTGCTTTATTTCAAGGTTAAATTTTAAAAGATATGCGTGAATCTAGTCAGAGATAATGAATAAAAAGTTTTATAAAAATAGAAATTAGTAGTAACTATCAGTTTTTGTTAATAAGAGAAATTCTAGTTGTTTAAATATCTTTATTTGATCCTAAACAAACTTTAACACATATGTAATAAAATAATGACATTCATCATCAAAAGGATAATCATGTTTGAACAAACAGATTGTTACATTTATTTAATTAACATAACGCGTTTAATTATTTTGCGAAGATAGTTAATTAACTTGCAAACATATTTGATTAGCATGTTTATGCTGCAACGATACAAAAAAGACGCACGTGTTTAAGTATCAAATGTTTCATCAACACCTAAATTGTTACATTTATTTAATTAACATTACATATTAAATTAATTTGTAAACATATTTAATTAGCATGTTCATGCTGGGGCGATACAAAAATACACCTGTTACAAATCATTTAATATTCGAATAACACATAGATTGCTATAAACACTTAATCATCATAACTTTTTTAATTTTTTAAACTTATATAATTAGAATGTTCATATGCCTGCGATACAAAAAGACACCAGAGCCAAAAGCATATAATGTTATCCCTTTTTAAATCATTTTTTGTCCTTCCTAATTATTTTGCACTTCCTAATTTTGTCCTTCAAAATTAGGAAATGTAACTTGTATGAAATGTAAGAGATTCTCGACATTCTACATTGATGTTTTACATTGCCCTCGACGTTTTACATTGCCTGAAATTTTAAATATTAAACTTAAATATTGTAACTTTAAGTATTGTAATTTGTATGGATTTTAACTGTGGAAATGTAACTCATATGAAAGGTTGCAGATCCTCACTTGACGTTTAACATTGTCTGAAACGTTATGAAGAAACAGATATAGATATGAGAAACAGATTTTGATTTGCTATCGTTAAAAGCTATTTAGCAAATAATAAACTATATCATAATTTTTACAGTTTGTTTTGTAACATTAAGGGAGTAATAAGTACTTCCAAAGCAAATTTCGCAAGCGATAAAAATATCAGAACAAATGATTATATATACAAAATGCGTTCGATTTAATAACTAAGACATTATTATTTTAAAGTTACAATGATGTTCGCCTGATTGAGTTCCCATCCACTTAAGTTTCAATATTAGTTCGTAACATTGCATGAATTTGTTATATTGAATACATAATAGCATTTATGCTTTTGGTGCGTCTGCCTAAATGCGCCATTAAACTCTAATTAATATCAATCAATTTTACTAATCTTTCTTGTGAAAGCATTGATAAAAAGTGGAACAGTATACTGCAAGTTTAAAGCGCTTCAATTATTATCAAATGAATAATATATAGATATGTTTCAATTATTCTATTTTGATTTAGAGCGTTTGATTTAAAATTAATGTGTATTGTAATTTAAAAAGAAACACGCCATATACTATAACTTCTTAGTTAGTTTATTTCGACAGAGTTGCATTTCTCTTTTCTAAGTGAGTATCATCAGTTCCGCAATTTTTATACTTCTTGGAAAAAGCAAATTGTTTTTCAATTCCAATGGAATCGCTTCGACGCTTTCTTCTTTCAAGCGAAACCATCTATAAATGGAAAAAAGTTTTGGAAACTTCCCTGCTTTCGCTAATGCCTTACAAGTTTTATTTAAAAAATATTATTTTTTTATTTATATAAATGTTTTGAAACGATCATACTTTTCTTTAGTGGGGAAATCAATAAAAATGTTTTTTTTTCCCTAACGTTTCAATAAAGATCACTTTTTTTAGAGAATATTTTTTTAAAAATCATTAATTAGAAAAAAAAACTTATTTTATGTTCCCCCATGTAACTCAACTAAATATTTGTTTTTAAAATTAATACTTCAGTTAAAAAAAAAACTTGAGAATTGAATTAACATGAGAATTTTACTTAGAAAATTGGTATTAATCTCTCACAATTTATGTTTGGACATTGATGTTTTCCCTTCCGGATAGTTTCTGTTCTTAAGATACATTAAATATTGCTTAGTTTGGTTCTATTTAACATTCCAACACTGTTAGTTTGTTTGCTGACAGAAAGTCACATGTGTGAAAGAATGCGTCTGCTCGCATTTAAACGTTTTTGTGATGTAAGATAGTCTGAAAATTTGCACTAACCTCACCGACATATATGTATGGAATATATGTCTTCCTATATGTATGGAACGACATACATGTCTTCCTATATGTATGGAATAGCATTATTTTTAAGTTTTCTTTAGTTGAGACTGGTTTAATTCTTCATTAATTTAAATTTTAGTTTATAATTCCTAATGTTGGTGAATGTGTCCTCCCTATTAAAAGGGCTGTGGCGTATGTCTGTGGCAGTAGTTTAATTCTTAACCGCAGATGGCGCCACCGGAAAACAAGAAGAGCACACTTCCCTGTATTGACATATGTATAAGACAGCAGCAACACTATCACAATCGACAGTTTTAGTTTTTGATTTTAAGAGCAACTGAAAGAAATCGTAAGCGAATTAAAATTCACAATATAAGAGACTTTATGTACTGGTATTAAATTAGAGAAATGATAAAAGTATGAAAGTCCATGTGTACTAACTCAATCGAAAACATTTGTGTCTTTTTCTCTAACAGACGTAGTATCTGTCACTTCCTTATATTGTGCATCTTCTTAAAATTCATTATCTTCCGTTACAATTGTCGTCTGAGATGTAAGGCAATTTCTTCATTTGTAATCTTTGCCGTCATATGACGGAGCTGAACGAAAATGTTAAATTTAACTTTAATTCCTTTTTAAAATAATTGAATTATGCAATATTCGATGAAAAAAAAATTTGCAGTCTCACCAAGATAACAGAAAGAAGATACGCAGATAATAGAATAATTTTACTTATCATTCTTCACGCTTCTCAGAGTAAGTTTTGAAATAACTGCGCCACTGTCGGTGAAGTGCACTTTATTAACATTAAAAAAGAAATAAAATAGTTAACCGTCATGCACCTCGTAACTGAAATACGATGGCGTGCAGGACAACAAAATATTTCTAGTTTCAGCTATTTGGACTTTATTTACCCCGATCTCCATCGCGTCTGTTAAGATATATTAAATATATTTTGTTAAAACATTTTCCGTTTCGTTTTAACGATAATAGATTATACACAAAAAGGAAATTTTTTTCTTGAGGTTTTTAAAAAGCTTTCCATCAAATAAAAATGTAACTTCTGGATGTGTGACGGTAAATTATTTATACCAGCGAAATGATTGGTGGTTAAGAGCCTTCCCTAGTGCGGTAGTTACCCACCGTGTGCTTTCGATGCTTCAGAATATAACTTCTTATTCAAAACGATTAATCGTTATATGTATATTGGGTGGCATGGAACAGCATGGGAAATGGTTGCAAAGAATGATGTTAAGGCTCATTAAAATGTTACAACAAGCTTTAAATAAACATAAAAACATTAGTATCATTTTATATGGTAGTAATGTTTTTATGTTTAATTAAAACATGAGGTGATATTTAAAAATTTTCATTTCAATCACCTTTGACCCTAATGCAGAACTGTAAGCGGGTTACAATTTTCTTGCAGCTTAAGTGTGCTACAACCTTCTGAGGTTTCTTTTAGATATGGTAATTATTATCTATATAAGATCGACCAAAGAGGAAAATTCATTTAAATTTAAAGAATAGGTTGATTATTCTTGAGCTGTAGTAAAGTCAGGAAAATGTGCCAACAACCATTCTTGAGTACCCTCAACTGTGTGTTCCGGAGAAGGATTTATCTGAAATTCCCATTTTTGGTTTCCAAAAAAATCAAGGAATCATAAAATTCCTTTCCCATTCAAAAACTTTAGATGTTTATGAGGTTTATATGAGGTGTTATGGTAAACAGAAATCCACCTTAAAGCAACCAACTTAGACATATAGTTTTTGAGGTGTGTGTTTGAGTTTTTTCAATAATTCAAGCAAATAAGTATATTTGAGGTGTAAATATTTATACTCAATTTCAACTGAAAATATAGCCGACGTATTAAAAAGGTGTAAATGAGGTTAATTGATGAGTTTATTTTTGTTGTAAAAAATAAAACATCATTTCCTACCTCAAGCGTATTATTTTACGCCTGTCAACCTCAGAAACACCTTATTATTTTGTAAGGGGCAGCAGAAGTTTACGATAAGAATATATTTGGGCTTAAATTTTGCCAAGTTATTTGATTTCAGTTAAAAGTTTCAAAATTATTTTCATACTACGCTGGTGGACAAAATTAAGAGATGGAAAGCATTTTCGCACATTTCTATGACGCTCTTATTCTTCTATGACGCTATTTCTGGACGGTTATTCATATGGAGAGAACCTGGAACCCGATACCATCCCAGCAACATTATCGAAAAGGATCATTATGCTGGTGGAGGACTCGTGGTTCGGGCAGGGATCGTGCAAGATACCCGCACACAGCTCCATGTGCTTGACAATGGTTCCGTGAATGCTCAGAGGTACAGGCAGGAGGTCCTAGAGCCTTGTGTGCGTCTTTTCAGGGGCGCTGTTGGCCCTGAGTTCATTTTTATGGACGACAGTTTCGCGACCACATAGGGCTCTCATGGTTGATGAGTATCTGGAAAAAGAGGATATTCAACGAATGGATTGGCCAGCCAAATCTGGCCAGCCAAATCCCCTGACCTGAATCCTATTGAACATGTTTGGATGTTCTTGGGAGAGCTATTGCGATGCGCCAACCTACCCCCAGAACCATTCTGGAGTTAAAAATTGCTCTGGTGGAAGAATGGGAGGATCTTCCACAATTCCTCCCTAACTCCCTTATTAACAGCATGCATACTCGTTGTGCATGCTGTCTGTCTGTCAGGGGTGACCATACACCATACCAGAGGCAACACACACTGTACAAGCCTCACTTTTAATGTCATCTTTTATCCTTAAGTTAAGACTACATTGTATTTATTGGCAATAGGTCTTGCCAGTGAATGGCACTTTCATTTTTGTTTTACATACTTTATTATCATGGAATAATCTATATCCATACCAAATTTCATTTATTTATATTCAGTATTTCTTGAGATACTTGGGAAAATGTCTTCCATCTCTTAATTTTGTCGACCAGTGACTTTAATTCGTAGAATTCTCCTTGAACATGCATACTTCCTTATTTAAATGTTTCATTTCTTTTTAAGGAAACTAGATTGGTTATTCGGTACAACTGTTTACTCACTAAGGGGAAATGTTTCAAATTAAACTAACTAGAACTATATATCAGCCAAAATATCAAAACTGCCTTCTTACTTGAACTAGCAGTTTAAACTAGGAATTTCTTCGAGTTAAAACTTAGGAATCATCGATTCTTATTCAGCCATCTGTTTATTCTGCAAATAGCATGACCTCTATCTATCAGAGTTAAGCCAAGAGCTCTTATATCAAAATCAAGACCGAGGTTGGTTAATGAATTTAGCTCAGAACTTATCTAGCATACTAATCTAATTACTCTAAGAAACTACTCGCTTAAACTAACAATAAGAGTAAACAATCTCCTGATATTTCGGTAAAGCAGCCTCGTATGAATAAAATAATGAATGTCTTGAAAATATATATTTCAAAGAAAATACTTTTTATAGAAAGTGACTTAATATTTTCGGGTGAAATAAATGCTTTAGATTTAAGCAAATAATCTCTTAATAACTTTTTTTTATCGAAAGTGACTGAATAAAAACATTTCAAGGAGATTAAAAGTTCGATAACAAACATATTTTTCTTCCTAAAAAAGTTATTGATTTAATTATAAAATTTTTAGGACTTTCATAGAGAATTCAAAATTTTCCGTACTGTTTAAAATATATTCCTTAAAATGCTAATAGATACATAATTGTTATAAATTGACTTACAGCAACTTACTCCAAATGTTTCTAGACAACTATTTACTCACTATTCAGTTTCGGTTTCATTCAGTTTTAACCTTTTTTTTTTATCTATAGACTCTTTATACTTATACAAATTAATATTTTAGTGGTTAATTATACTGAAAAAGGTCTTGGTTCATTACAGTTGTGAAAATATCCCAGTAAGCATCACAACCAGAGTGATCTATGGTCTTATTTTCTCCATATTAAAATAAAACAACTGTCGTAAGCATTCTCTGTATTGAATGTTCAATTTTGTGTTAGATTTCGTTTTACAGTTCTAACTGAATGACTTTCGTCGAATTAAAAAGGTGTTTATACAACTGGATACGACCGAATGAGGCATTTTAAAATTCAACAAATAGTTCGATAAATTTGATGTAAAATATGCAATGCGATGCATTCTACGTCACGTCATCATCTCTACCAGTGAGAACATTAGAACATTAAATTTCACGCGACAAAAGCGCAGAATGTGATTGCCACCTTAGTGGCGAGAAATGGCTTTTTAAAATATTTACTTGATTTGATAGCTTTATCCAGCATCCCGATTTCGTCATTAAGTACAGTGCGGAAGAAAAAAAACACATTGCTAACTTTTGATTTAATGATCAGGTTTTAACGTACTAGAACTCAATTTTAATAGGATGAGGGGATCACAAATATACCAATAAATTAGCACATGAGATATTTTAAGTTAAGAAATCAAATACAAAAACAAACTTTCTCTGAATAAACACGTTATCTTTTTCAACGAATCCCGATTTTTGAGACCAGAATATAAGGGATCCAAATTTTGGACTCTTAAATGTTAATTTCACTTTTTACGTGTTCAACCATATCTCGAGAATTTTTTTAACGAATTGAAAAATTTTGCTGACAATTATAATATTAGTTCATCCAAAGAGAATTCCATTCAAAAACTAATTCCCTAATAACTATTTTTAAATTTTAATAATGAGCGAAAAATTTTTGAATTGTAAGGTACGCAAATTTTTATATCATTTTAAAAAATGTAGAAAATATAATTTTTATTTATTTAAAAGATATCATTTTAATAAATATAGTTTTATATGGAAAAATACAAAATTTTAACGAAATTGGTCGAATAGTTTTTGAGAAATCAAATTTTAAATTGACTGACGTTTTAAAAACTTGATTTCTCGAGAATTATTCTACCGGTTTCGCTCAGAATTTGTATTTTGGTATATAAAATAACATTCATTAAATTGATTTCGAAAGTACATTTTGCTAATTTTTTCAAGTAGGATTAAGTGGTGTTCTTTCAGTTTTTGGAGAGCCATATTTTAGCCTATTTTGGCCATAATTTAGCCTATTTCAGCCATAAAAAAATCAAAAGCTGTTAAAAGGGTATTTTTGTGTAAGAATTGGTCATCCAAAGCTTATAAAGTGATCTCCCTCAAAGCATTAAAAATAATTAATCATTTCCATTTTTTTATTCAAATACTAGTTCAGTGTTCAGATTGTTATACTAGTTCAGTGCTCAGCTTATTGCGAAGCAGTTTTCCTTCAATACTTAAAATTGCTACACCTATGACTTAAATCTTCTAGTTCCTAACCGAATTACTTAAGGTTTTTATTTTAGCTGCAATAACAAGCTGAAAAAGTATTTTCTATCCTGGGAAAAAAGGCCTTTCTTTTTTCATCAATATCCTCATCTTACCTTCATATTTCTTTTTGAGACTCGTAACCTTCTCAGCACGTATGTTTGATTTATAGCCCATAACTATAATTTGATTTCCCGAAATCAAACCAAAATTCAAACTACCATATTTTGAAGAATGAATATTTTATCGCGTTCTCCCTTGCCTACAAATCCACTTTGAATTTCCGCATAAAGGGATATGTTTTCCTGAATATTTAATATTCTAACTTTCTAAATATAATTGAATATTCTATTTTTGTGCCCCATGGATATTTTTCATATTCTTAAATCTCCGTGAGGGTTTTCTTTTTCCTTCCTGCGGGAAGATTTTACTTTTGCGATTTTAACTTTTCGCCATAATCGTCTTTGTTGTATTCCTCATTTTTTCAAAATACATCAAAATAATTCTTTGTATTTCAATATAATAGAAACTGAAAGAAGCAATATTTGAAAACGAAAATTTTATTTTACCTTTAGAGGAATATTACAATTTGTCCAAGGGATTACTCTGTACTTTACTGTCAACTCTAAAAATTTATTTCCCAAGTGGCTTTTATTAAATTGTTTACTATTTGTATACATTTCTTATACGTTTTACAATTAATTCACCTTAAATAATACCGACTTAATAATGCTAGTCATAAAGTGTTGCTTAACCCTTAATAGCCTTAACTACGAGTCTAAATGACCCATCATGCAATACAAATGGGTGGTAGTTGCTAAGGGTTAATACGTAAGGTAATAACTATAGTTTTACTTTTTAATGAAGATTATCGCTTTCAGTTTCAAGCCTTTAATTTAGAATAATAATCATGATAAAAATATAGTAATTGCAAAGAAAATTAAAAAAGAACAAGAAATAAATATAACAAGAAAATAACTTGTACGAAATATTTAGAAGATAAGGAATACTTTATATTTTTTATTAAATTTTTTTTTTTTTTGATGTCACTCAAAAAAAGTTTGACCGAAATTTCAAAAACACAAACTGGATCATACTATGTGGTTTTTTGTCCAGTGAGCATGTACTGACAACAATCTAAAATGGTTTTATGACATTACCTTTTTATGTTCAATAGATATAATTTAACGACTCCCGGAGGTTAAGTGGTAACGCTTCGCGCTTCCGTGCCAAAGGTACTGGGTCCGATCCTCGGGTCGGGCAAGGTTGATTCAGTCTTTCATCCCCTCAGTGGGTCGATAAATCAGTACCAAGCATGCTTGGGAACTAAAGACTGGAAGATCCACGTTCGACTGACCACCTGACTGGAACATTTGCTCCTGCACCCCACAGCCCAAGGTTTACTGTAGTGATGGGTTTAATGAGATCAGGCAAACAAACATTCTGTTTCAGCTTACGAACTGCATACTATGTTAGACACAATATAAACATGAGAATGATTAATAGTCTGTGGCACTAACTCTCAAAAAATTTATGGGAGTACCACAAAATTCATACGCTGCATATGTTGCTTTTTTTTAATTTACCAATTTCGCGTTCTGCATTTTAGACGTTATAAAATTTTTTCTTCGAAATGCATTTTGCGCCTTGGAGATAAAATGTTCAGACACTGCAGAAAAGAAACAAATTTTAAAAAAGATTCTGTTCTAAGAGACAAAATTAAAAGTTATTAAGAAATTTCTCCATGTAGTTGCAGAAAGTATTTTAGAAGTTCTTCGTCATTAATTATGGTTATATTTATTTCACTTAATGATAGAAAATGGTTTTACACTCTTATAAAACATCTCAAGAATTCAAGAATTTCAATTCCGCTTAGAAATTATATTAGTATTTTTTTAATTCCAAGAATGTTCTTATTCTTGGAATATATTACTAGATTAGACAAGTAAAATGCATAGGCCTATAGAATTTTAATTTAACAACGTTTTTCATTTAATTCTTGATACTTTTAGGTAGAAATAAAGCTTGTTTTAAATTACTTTTCCAGCTTTAAGTTTAGCAATGTTTTAATATAAAAACTTAAATGAAAGTTACTTGGGAAAATGCCAATTTGAATTAAAGGCTTTTAAAATTTGTTTGTTTCTTGTCTTTTATTTACTTAGTGTTAAAACTGTTAATGATATTTAAAATTGATTGTCACTTAGTGAATGGCATTATTCACTCATTCAAAAGATTTTGAATTATACAATCATAATCTATTATCCCAATTTTTCTCATTTTTTAGTAAAGCTATTGAAAAGTTTTTAAAAAATGTAGTTATGCTTATAAGAAGTCTTTAATATTTTTTTATAATTAATTTCTAACACTAGTTATATTATTACAATGCTAACTAAAATCATCAGAAAGTAACTGAACTATATGTTGTTTTATTAACCTTAAAAAACTTGGAAATAAGTTCGTATATCTTTTATTTACGATACTTCTTTCAAACTGGACAACGCCGCTGCAATTTATCTTCCAAGCCTCCTCTAAAGTGATATCTCTTAGGTGACCGTTCCCAATAGACTATTTTGGCGACAGACCGCTTCCGGCTAGAAAACAATACCCAACTTTTCATTTTTTCTCCCAAAGAAAAGAATTGCTGCAGTAGACGAGAATTTTCGGGGCAGCTTACCTTGGCGAACTTTTTTCCCATATTCCATTTTTCTTCCCAGAAAAAGAAGTATGGGAAAAAGAAAAAATATATAGCGAATTTTTTTTCCCTTCCTTTTTGTTGTAGTTCTTTTTATGTAAAGATACCTAGCCTTTATCAGTAAAAGCAGTTCCATTTTTAGTTTTTTCTTACCATATATTTCTAAGAAGAAACTTCAAAATCGCAAAACTCTAATCAACTTCGAATACTTTCCGTATTAAAAACGTTTTGCGGAGTTTCAAAAAGGCAAAAAATAATTTAGGGCAGTAATACATACTTTTGTCAAAGTCGCCAATTTTTTCAGAAGAATTATTCTAAATATTTAAAAAAAATATCAAATAAAATAAAATAAATTAGTTAAAAAATTATTAATGTAAAATTATCGAATTAATTAATTTCAAAGTATTATACCATAGTATTATTTGATTAAAAACTTCATTCTCTTCAAAAATAAACAAATTGGAAATAACAGTCAACACGTTTCAAGCGCTCACGAACAGAAGGCTATTTTTCAAGTCCTGCAGTCCCGCAGTGGACTGATCGTTAAGATATGGATCCTATCAGATCACCGAAGTCAAGTATCACTGGCTGCGGTCAGTGTGCGGGTGGGTGACCCACTTGGATCAGTCTGCGTTGGGACCGAGGGTGTGCGGTATTGGTCCTCGTTAAACTGTGCTAGCGTAAAGTGCTCGACTTCACGTGCAGGTCGTTGGCCTAGCGAAGCAGGGGTGCCATCCCCTCTGCAGAGGATCAAAATTGTGATGGAATGTCTTCGGATTATCTTCAGGGATGCTTCCCAGACCGTCGCTAATAGCCCATTGGGCAGCTCTAGTGCAACGTAAATGAACAACAACATCAAGTCCTGCCTGACAAGGCCTTTGAGTGTTTGAAACAAATGGACAGTTACTTCCATTTTGTTTATTTAATCAAAATATATCAACACTGTTAGAAATTTTTCGGAAAACATTGTTAAATAACAATTTATTTAACGGTTATTTCACCATATTTAATCAAAACAGTCAAATAACCATAAATAAAATGGTAATCAAACTGTTAAGTTTGAGAGAAACTGCTTATTAACTGCTTTCACCCAATACGGTTAAACAACCAGAATTTTATCGTACCAACCAGAACCACCTAATGAAGCTACTTAGTTCTTTGCAACTGCTTACATATCAAAACTGAGCGGGCTTATCTGTCAATCTCCTGATCAGCAGGACTGGAGTTCGAGTCCTTGTGTTAACACCACAACATTGCCTCCATTCCCTTCAATTAATGAGCAATTTCCATTGTCCGTCACTCTCCAATGCCCATTACCTCACGAAAAGCAGAGCCCCTATGTCTACTTAAATAATATTTTTTTTCCTCACGTTTTTGACAAATGCTAGCTGCAAATGGTTAAAAAACAGTATAGTTTTGTATTCATGGTTTTATAACCATACTTTTTATAAATGGTTTCAAAACCATAAGAAATTTTTTTTTCTTTACCGTTAACTTTACTGTTAATCGGATGAACAAGCAGCTGCCAGTATTTTACCATAATTTTAGAATTAAAATTTTAACAGTGTAACCGTTTCTGTTTCTTGGGATTATTTAATTATTATGCTTTAATGTTTGATTCTTGTTATAATATATTTGATTAAAAATGATTTTGAACAAAACAACTTACATCTATATGTCAGATTATACTGAAAAGTTGTTACGGATTGACAAAAAAAAACATCTGCTTACTTTAATTGATGGCTACAAGGAATATGTTGTCAACCGTGATACACCCAAGAGTACACCATTCAAATATGCAATCAAAATTATTTCTATGTGATCAAAATTTATTTAATTTCGGATTATTAACCTTGTTTCTAGTCTAAACTTAGCTTCCAAATGTTTTACTTTGACGCCCAGAGTTTCTTATGATTTCAGTAATTTATCGACTATTTTAAATCTCCAATTAAAAATGTCGTTTTCGTGTAACTAAAAAAAAATTCGTTAGCGCATTTTACAAGTTGAGAGTTTTTAGTTCTTATAAAATTTTTAATTGGTGTCATACTTATTTAACACTTCCTAACATTTTATTCTTATTATTACTTTGAGTTATTGTAGTTTCATTAAGTTTTGAAAAGTTTTTGTGCGTGTAACATAAGATCTGCATAAAAAATGTTTAATATAATACCTGATAAAACCTTACATAGATTTATATATTAAGCATTCAAAAGTCTCATATGAATATAATATTTTTTTTCAGATCTAAATTTATAAAATTACTTCAGAAACATTAATATGCTATTTTACGAACTTCTTGAAGACTAAAATATACTGTGCATGAAATAGTTTTGTTTTATTTGTTTAGCCCTTACTTATGAATAATAATATGAAATGTTATAATTGAGAAAATACTAACTAGATAATGTAATAATAAAGAATAATAGTAACAAGGAATAATACTAACAAGGAATAATACTAACAAAGAATAAAAATAACAACTAATGAAGGGATGATAAATAAATAGCAGAGGTAAATATTCATATTGCAGTTATTTTTATTATCTTGTTTGCTTATGAAAACAAAAGCTACCTGGCTCGTTGTTAATTAATAATCCTATCATGCGATTTTTCTGTTCAACAAGCATGCACGAAACAGTAAGGCGACAATTTATCTTTTGATGACAAATATAGAAATGCATATTTTTATTACAAATACCTTTCTCACAAATTGCTTGCTACAAGTTTATGAATTATGTATTAGAAACGAGTCACTGATAAATACGTAAGGAACATTTATGCAAAATAATAAAAAGTCTATTTTAGGTATTTGAACTGAATCCAAGAAAAAATAATAAAAATTGCATTTTTCCATAAAATATGTTATTTAAGGATGAATTGAATAAAAGCATCAATATCCAGAAAAGGTTTCATTTAAATTATTTTAACATCTCTTACAGATCTCTCAAAAAATATAAATCCATTATTCTATAATATATCAAAAGTAATATTTTTTTGTCGAATTGATCTGTGAAAGGTAATAGGATACCTAACATGTTTGACATCCAAAACAAGACTATTTTCAGACGTATTATGATTTTCCATTTTTACTGTTCAGCAGTCTGGAAAAGTTGTTTCTTATCTTTCAAAATCAATATCAATCTTTTCACAAATAGATTTTAATTTAGTTTTATATATATATATATATATATATATATATATATATATATATATATATATATATATATATATATATATATATATAAATATACAAAAATAAAAATATTTATACAAAGAGTTTAATTTCAATATTGGTTTAAAATAGTTATAAAAAATTAAAATAAAGACGCTTCCATATTCTGTATTTCTTTTTGTTTTATTTTGACAAAAAGAAACTTTGGAAAATTTTCTGGGTACGTTTTTCAAATAAAAATTTTTTCTGCATTAATAGTACTTCAGTTTATTAAGTCAAAATAAATAAGAAAATATTTTAAAAAATGAAATTTTTTTATAGAGAAAGATGATTTAGATCAATAAGTTTTCGAACTTTATTTTTATCTGTCAGTTAAATGGTAATTTTCTTCGGCTGTTAAATAGTGACTGTTTGTCTGAGAGACACGTGCTCCTTTTTATTGATTTATGTAGAAGTTTTAGTGTCATTTTATGAAATGGGTTCTAAAATTTTCTACAATTATAAGTGTAAAAAAAGTGAATAATTTAATATGATTCAGCTAGAAGAATTACTCCTTTCGACAACAATGTAAATGTATGAAGAAAAAAATATCTTGGTTAAAAAAAAAACATTTAAAATAATACAGTATTTTGCATCAAATGTTTATTTTTGTTTCTGACTCATGTCAACAATAAAATGCTTATCGTTAGCTTTCCACTCATGATAAAATTTAAAAGTTATTGAACATACAAAATTAGCAAATTTTTACAACGTATTATAGTTTCTCATTAAGATCATCTGCAAAAACTACCATTAAACAAGTATTCGGAACCTCTGTTATTGCTTTTAACATGGTGTCTGCCAATGCGAAAATTCTGTAACAAAATGTTAGAGCTAAAAAATATTGATTTATTTTTAAAAAGTGGTAATTAATTGATTCTCGAAAAAGACTTTTTTCTCGATTTTTGCGAGATTACGTTAGATAGTTTTAATATCATACTATTAAAATTGAGTGTTATTTGCTTTGAATTTTTTTTCGAAACAAAAAACAAAGAAAACTTATTATAAAAATAAATTCAATTAAAATACCTGAAGATGCTAAGGCCTCTCCCTATTTAGTTCTCGTGATTTTCTATAACTGATTTTAAAGTTTCACTTAAATATCCAAACTTCTTTTTTAAGTTTGTTAAATAAAGAAAACTCATATGATGTACATGTCAAGCAAATTTAAAGATAATTTTATTTTACAATATTCAAAGATAAATTCATGAATAAAGCATTTAATTTTACAGTTAAGAATATTTTGTACTTAAAAATAGTTTTTAAATATAATTAAAAGGTTTATTGGTATATTTATTTTAAAACCGTTAGCCTTTCACCTCAACAAAAAAGATACTGAGACGAGATTATTGATAACCGATCCACGTGATTATCGATAACCGATTTTAAACTTTCACTTTAATATCCAATATCTTATTTTAAGTTTATATAATAAGAAATTTCATGTGATGCCCATGTTAAGTAAATTTAAAGATAGTTTTGTTTTACAATATTAAAAGAAGAATTCATGAATAAAACATTTAATTTCACTGTTATGAATATTTTCCACTTAAAAATATTTTTTAGATATGATTAACAGCTTTATTTGTAGATTTATTTTAATATCGTTAATCTTTCAATTTAACGGAACAAATATTGTTAAAAACATGACATGTTGCGATTCCACATTTGCGCAAAGGATTATGCTGTACAATATTATTAATATTTTAAGAGCTTTGTGGAAGAACCAGGTAAGTGACATTTGTGAAATCAAATTAGATTTCTCGGGGAAAGCTCTAATTTTAGCTTTAATAAATATATAACATTCATTTTTATTGCTAAATCCATTCATTCCAAAGATATTGAGAGGAAGAACCGGCAAAGTGATTTGGCACAAATAATTAATAAGCAATCCTAGAAAATATCTTGCTTAGCATCGAACGCTTAGGCGAGGAGAGAAAAAAAATGGTGAAAATGAAAAACTTGAAACTACTTGTGCGTCTACTAAGTAGGTGTTCTATTGTCTTCTAGATTGAAGGCTAAGAAGTTGAAAGTAAAAACTACAAATCCACTGCTTGGATTGCTGTTCAACGACGGAAATTCAACGGACGAAGTGATAACCTAAAACTTTAGCTCTCATTTACTCAAATTCACTAAAATGTCAATTAGCCGGTTCTTCCTCTAAGCTCTTCATTTATTTCCATATTTTTGAATATTCAAAGGAATTTTATTTTTTAGGGTTTTAATTTAAAAAAAGTGTCTGCGTCATCAAGTATTGTAAAAATATTTTTCATCCATTTAATTATCCAATCATAGTAAGAATGATAATTTGTTGGAAATTTTTTATCATTCTATTTTAAAAATTTTATTTTTTTACACTCTAAGGTGAAGAATAGAATTCAATTCCTTGTTAGGAAACCGCTATTTGTTCAGGGAAGAACTATTTCTTGAAAATGCTTTGCATCGCTGGAAGAAATTTTTCTTTTCTGATAATTTTTTTTCAGTTCTTTTGTTGTTGGGAAAAGAAAAGGGAGAAAAAAATTATATATAGAAGAACGTTCCTTCGCTTACTAAGCGAATAGAGAATAGAAATATTCTCGCCAACTTCTAAGGTGATTTTTCTTCCTTAGAACTTGTTGGTGGATCATAACCTTATCTAACCAGAAGCGACCGATTATAAATGCAATACACGATGCTTTTACGTTGTATCAATTTTTATATGGTCTTAAAAGACGAAATTCCATTCTTGATTAAATAGAAAATATGGAACATTTACTTCCATATTTGGTTGGTTTAGTTCAAAAATTTTAGACATTTTATAATATTATTTTATGACAACTCGAAATATATTCCAGATCTTCTCTAAAAGCATAAAACTCTCAATAATTTTGAAACTTTCTGCATTTTTAACAAAATGTTTTGTTATTTAATTGCACGAGAAATGAAACTTTTGTTAAGATGACCAGTTTTTGTTGCTTTATAGATGCTATCTCATTACATTTTCAGAAAAATTGTTAGTGGAATGAATGTCTTGTAATATTTCCAGAGAAATTCGTAATTCTAAGCAGAGCGATAATCATCTCAAATATACAGAGAAATTCATAATTATTAGCTGGATAAACGTCTCGTAATATTTTCTGGAACATTCCTTATTATCCTTGTAGCAGAAACCCTGAAGCAAGGTAGCGGGCGCTGCATCTACAGACTATTTCTCATCTCCGATTACTTAATTGTTTTAGTTATGGTTTCTAAATAACTGAGTTAGAATCATTAAATAAATTCTGATGCCTGTTGTTATCAAGTAGAATGATAAAAAAAATTCTTCTGAATTGTTTCTAGTGATTATGTTTTGACTTGTTCACGGAGAAAAAAATTCTGGTGAAATTACCGTAGTGTATGACAATTCTGTTTTTAAAAAAGAAAACATGATTCTGGTATTAAATACTAAAATATACAGTATTTAAAGCATTCAATTGGAAATTTTTCCGCTCATATACTAAAGGTTTACCGGAAATTCTGGTGTTCAAAATTATAGTTCTTATTACCGCACATTTAGTAAAAATACAAAACTGAAATGTAAATTTAACAGAATACATAGTTTTTCTAATGTGATCTAAGGTATCATGATAAAGTTGCTAAATTTTACCATATTTATTACTAGAAATAGCATGATAATAAAACCATATTTTGTTGCTAATTTTAACGGAAGTCTTTATCAAAGCGCATCGGTAAAAATTACCATGCTTTTCGGTGTTCCCGTAGAGCCAGAAACACTGAAAGTTATACCGTACCAGGTAGTTTTAACCACATTTTTTTCTCAGTGTTGTTTTTTTATTATTATTTCCTTAGTTTTCTTAATATATTAGCATGTTTTTAATTATTAAGTGAAATAAAGCTAAAACTTTATATCTGAAAAATTCTTCCTGGAGTTGAACTATTTGTTTTGACTACTATTATAATGTTTTCCAACTCCTTATTTTTCCGATCACAAAAGTTGTCTATGAATGGAAAATATATGCCTAAGAAAAATGGTAATTCAAAGTATTTGTTTAGATCAAATGTTTGTTTTTTTGACCAACCACTTTACACTGCTATAAATTTCTCACTAAGGATGGTTAAATAGCAATTCATTTAATTGTTGTTGGTTTTTTTTGCCATATTCAATCAAAGCAGGAATATTGGAAAATAACCATAAAGAAGATGAAATTCAAACTGTTAAGACTGAGATCAAAAATTATTGATTGTTTTTACATAATAAGGTTTAACAACCAGAATTTTATCCAAGCCAACTAGGCTCACCTTTATGAAGCCATTTCGTTTCTTTCATCTGGGGATAAACTACAGCTGAGAGGGTTAATCGGTTTATCTCATAACTGGCTGAGCAGGGGCTCGAATCCCAGCGTTGATACCACAATATTTCTAACAACCTTCAATTCATGAAAAGTATGTTGTTGTTGTTGTTTCTAATCCCCAAGAGGTCCATCCCAATTAGACCAATTCCATAAGTCCAAAAATGTCCAGGAAGTCTAAAAATAAATGAGGTTTTGAAAAAACCTCGTCGATCTTAAAATCGATACAGTTTAGAATATGCTCGGGCGAAGCCTGAGCAGTCCTACAATTAGTGCAAAGTCCAAAAGTCTTTTGCCCCTGAACATACGAGAGACACCTCAAGTGACCACTTGCAAAGCGAGATAAACAAGTCTGCTGGCTTCTAGGTCCCTCAAAAAGCAAGGCACTTCCAGGTCGTTTTCTGAAATACCAACTATGTGGAGGAGGAACCCTCCAGAGGTCCATAAAAAAATTTTTGCACTCTGAAAAGACCTCGTTGAAAGTGGAAGGTAGATCTGGCTGTAGAGGTTCCAAAGAAGCATCTTTAGCCAGTGAGTCCGCCATCTCGTTACCTTTGATTCCAACGTGTGATGGAATCCATTGGAAGTGTACTCCAAAGTCCGCAGAGAGCCTGAAGAGCATCCCCAAAATTGAAGCCGCAGCCCTGTCTCCAACATTCCTCCAGTTGCTAAGGTGTTGGATTGAAGATTTGCTATCCGTCAGTATCCATATATGCTTAAAGTCAGGCTCAGCAATATTCTCAACATGTCTTAGGCCATTTTCAATCGCAATAAGCTCAGATCTGAAAACTGATGAAAAGTATACTTATTTTTAGTGTCCTGCACTCTTGAGTCAGTGACTTGAGAATATAGAATACGAACCTCTTATTCAAGCATGAATGACGTAGCACACACAGAGCTCCAATGTCCGTTTAATTTTATGGTTTAGAAACTATGCTAGTTGTAATTGGCTACAAAACCGTATAGTTTTGTATTCATTGTTTTTTAACAGTACCATTTGTAAACAGTTTCAAAACCGTAAAGGTAAAAAAAATTTCCTAACCATATACTTTATGATTAATCGATTGGACAGACTGCTTCCTTTTCTTTTACTATAATTTTAGAATGAAAATTCTAACAGTGTAGCTTTAAAAAAAAGCACTGCATATCAACTTTACATCCTATGTATAAATATTTTTAATATTAATATATTATGATGGACAGAGATACCTTGTTTCTACAAAATGAATCCTAATAAAAAGCTTACATTTAACATTAATGTTTCTTTAATTTTTTAAGTTTTCATAATATATATATATATATATATATTAATTTTAATGATTGCGACAAAAAAAACTCTCTTTTTGAATAATTCTTCCTGATGTTGAATTAAATAAGGGAGGCTTCTTAAGATAAAAACTGAATCGGTAATGTAGCAAAGAACATAAAAGATAAAAAGGCAGTGAAAAAAAAAGACATAAAACTACCGTTATTTTATCGTATAAAAGTTGGATGAATACTACATATGAGATTGTTACTTTTTAAAGCTACAAAAAATGTTTATAGATTCATGTATAAATTAAACTCATACTGAAGTCCTGTTGCAGACTGTTGAATGATAATTTCAAAGCTTGAAAAAAAGCTTTTTAAAAGGAAATTTTGCAACTATAAAGCTTTTAAGTACTTTTTTTTCTAATAAATATATTACTTCTTAACAATTCTTTTTCTTTTTAAAAAAATAAAGTTCTTTTACTTCCTTTTACTACTGTTTTTTTTAATCTGATGCCCTTAATTTTCTTAACATCTTGTTTACTCTTAATGATTATGACAACGAAACACCCAAAACTTTGTTTTTCAAGAATTCTTCCTATGTTGAATTAAACAAAATGGAACTCAAAACCTAAGTTGAATCGGTAATGTAAGAAAGAACACAAAAGGTAAAAAAAAAGGGCAAAAAAGACATAAAACTATTCTTCCTTTATCGTATCAATGTTGGATGATGACTATTGAATTACACAAGCTTTTTATTTTTTGAAGCTACAAAAAATGCTTAGAGCAGATGTCATGAAACTATTGATTTTGGCATTAGTGACTTTTTTTTGTTGCTAGATGACTATTTGAATTCCCATGCAATCCAATTCTTGTACTTGCAAATAACCTTTTTCATGTTCCTTTGATCTGGATTATTTTTAATGCTATTATTTCCGTTTAGGACTCTTTCTTTTTAAGTTTGAACTGCTACTTGAAAGTTAGCAGCCCTTTTAAAGATTTTTTTCGTGTCAACTGATGGTAAGTGGCTGTAAAAGAAACACGCTTTCTAGATTTATTATTATTACTAGAATTTATATAATATTAAATTGACTTGATATATATATATATATATATATATATATATATATATATATATATATATATATATATATATATATATATATATATATATATATATATATATATATATATATATATATATATATATATATATATATATATAGATTTGTTGATTATACATTACAACAAAAAGATATAGATAATAAAAATATAATGGAAAGCTTTGTAACTCACCACAGCAGCCAATAACAGTAATACATACCTTTGAACAAAAAAATATTTCGGGTTACGTTATAGCAACTTGGCGAACATCAAAAGCTGTAGATCATGCTGCTATTTTCTGGACCCTACACTGAAAAGAATAACTTGAGAACGTAAAGATTTTATGAATATAAAACTAAAAAATTCTTTATTCCATAGTCAATGCAAGACTAAATTCTATCCTAATAAACGTTCACTAATACCACCACATAAACAGCCGTCCTTCCAAATTATTGGATTGAAGATGGTGCGTCATAAATGAATATAAGTGACGGTTAGGGTTTAGACATTTTTGGGCAGTATAAATCCCAAAAACTAAGTTAAAACTTTAAATTGAAATTAGTCCAAAAGGTGATTGACAAAATTAATTGGAAAGATTTTGCAACATTTTTAGCTCTGAAAATTTCCACTGTCAATGACAGGTTGGTTTTGTTGTTATAGATTTTCTTGAATCTGCTTATTTTGAAAAATAATAATACCTCTGAGCACCTTTCACACTAATGTGACTGAAATAGTTCTGTAGACTGAGTACAAAATTTGAAAGTTTTGCGTTTATCGTAAACAGAGATAGTAAGGTCGTGGCTCAACGAACGCATATTTTTTAAACTGTCCAAAAATTTCTATAACCGTAACCGTGACTTATATTCATTCATGACGAGCCATCTTCAATCGAATAACTTGGAGGGATGGCTGTTGATGTTGTGGTATTAGTGAACGTGGACTAGGATAGAATTTTGGTTTCGCATTGACCATGGAATAAAGAATTTTTGGTTTTATGTTTGTAAAATCTTTTCGGTCTTAAGTTATTATTGTTAGTGTAGGATCTAGCCAATAACAAGATGGCCTACAGCTTTTGCTGTTCGCCACGTTGCTATAATGAAACCCGGCGCTTTTTTCCTTCAAAGATATGTAGCATTGTTGTTGGTTGCTGATGAATTACAACCCTTTTTATTTTATTTTCACTGGTGAAAAGTTGTCCAGATTTAAGCTATATTCAACGAAATGCACAAAGATAAATTCACAAAATTTAAGATCCTGTTTCTATCATACACGCACTAGCGAAACATAGCCAAGCATCTAGCACCATTTTAAAGGTTCTATCTTTCAACAGCCATGGTAGGAGAAAGCCTGTAATTTTTAACCCTGTTTAGGAGGCATGGACGGAGTCTGAGCTGGTACTCTTTTATTCAAACTTCCGCACCACAACCAACGAAAGGACTTTCAGCCACATCAGATATAATGTCACCTTGATGCGTATACATGTCGGTTGTTTCGTCAGCCACCAGGATCAAACTCAGTACTCCCAGCTCTCTAACTAACTGTGTGACTGACGCCTGAACCGATTACTCCACAGGAGCACTCCAAATTCATTCATTAAGTACAAGGGTGGTGATTACTCTTATCAAAAAACCTTTTTTAATTTAAGTGGTGAAATGGAAATTTAATTGGACAAGAAGCTATGACTAAAAAATCACTCACTTTAAAATAAGCTATGCAACTAAATGATGTAATAAAGCTTTTTATAAACGCGTGTTAAGCGTAAAAGCATTATTTGACCGTGGTAAGTATACTTACCATGAATTTCATTAATTTTTAAATGTGGAGGGAAAGTTATTTCCATGATTTGTTTTGTTCGACCATTTGCTAATAACTTTAAAAAAAAGCAGTAAATGACTTCGTTTGCATTATGAAAAGCTCGTGGTTACTAGTAAAGGTTAGCGTCAAGTCAAAAAGAGAGACCAAAAACTGGGTATTTATTATCTCTTGTGAGTTATGCATTTTTATAGTTGTTAGACTCATCGAGTTTACTTCTAATGAAAAACTTATCTCGGCAATGCAATGGATCAGTCAAGACAACACAAAATTAAGAAGAAAAAGGTAGGCTCCAAATATTTCTTAAAATTTCAATGAAATTCGGCAAAGTTTAAGCGACTTGGTTTGATGTGCTAAGTGTAACGGGGCGATTAAAGTCTGTTTTTATATGTTTGTCGCCAAGTTCGTGTTTGTACACAGAAACATATCAAACCTTAAATCCGTGTAAAATAGTCAGAACTTTTCAAAAGAATTATCAAAGTTAAAGTAGTTTAAAAAAAATATCAGTCAAATGATTTTGAACTAAAAAAGGTAAATTAAAATAATAAACTTTATTACGTTTTATTTATAAATATATTTTTGGAAGTATTATCTAAATATCTTCTTGTCGAGAATTTCAGTCGACAAAAGAGTAGGAGGAATAAGACCATCAAAAAGCTAGTCACATCAAATTGATGGATGGCTTCTTTAAATTGCATAACATTGTCACAACCATCAAAATGCGTATCATAAACTCGTTTAATAATAGGAGGCATCAATCAAAAGGAGCTTTTGTTTTAAGATAGGGTTGAGTTTTTAAGAGCCAAACGACCATAAAGTTTACGAACTGCGATAAACGTGTCTTGTTTCTCTAATGCTTTTATGTTTTTAAAGAGCGCTTTTCTACGTGACGAGATTTTTGCAAAATTGTGCATAATAAAATGCATGCCTGTGTTAAAATTAACCGGAAAAATAAAAAATATGTTTGAAAGTCTGATAATATCAATAATTTAACGATAAATCCTCACTATAAAGTATATAAAGATATTTTTAATATTTTTTTTACTATCTGTGATTTATCTTAATAATTTAGAAGATATAATTAGGTTTTTAAAATGTTTGAGCTATCTTGAATACATGGAGAGGAAAACAAGGAATATCCTGAATAACTTTTGATCTTATGATCTGATTTTCACGTACTAGGACAATCTTAATGATGAGGGGGTGACCTCAAATATGCTTATTAATTAGTACATTCAAAGTTTTAAGTTAAGAAATCAGTCATAAAACGTAATTTAAAGAAAAAATTTTTTAAAAATAAACATACCTTTTTTTAAAACGAACATCGAGTTCTGTCCCTCTAAATATAGGGGGTAGTTCAGTAGAGCTGTTCAAAGTTTGGACCGGTATAATATTAATTTTACTTTTAACGTATTTCGTTTTATCTCGAATTTTTTCAGGGAATTAAAAAATTTTGCACACGATGACCGAGGAAAGTGCCAGAACATTCCGAGGATGGGAGAGGTACCTTTAAGTTCCAAGGAAAGTGCCAACTGCTTTCAGCGACAAACACTTGTGGAAGTAACTTTAGAAAACCTGTCTTTTCCCAACAATTATACCATTACGTGGAAGCCAAACCTCCGCGAAACGTACACTCTCCGGGGCGTTTTCAAGATTTATTATTTTATAAATTCATATATATATATATATATTAAAAATGAAGATTACCAAAATAAAAGATTTTTATTACTTTATCAAATTTGATATTTCATTAAGCAATCTATGATTTTTGATAAATAATTATTTGTCTATATCACTCTGGAATAAAATAACGGAGGGTTGAAAATAGATGAATCAACAAACCTTCTTCATGAGAACTATTAAGTGGAAGACATTAGGCATAAAAGCGAAAGAAGTATATTTATGGAGAAAAAAATAGTCAAATGTAAGAAAAATGCAGCTATCAGCAAACCCAAACTGTGAATGCGAAAGGCTAAAGGAGTGAAAAAATATTAAACGTGTTTCTTTTTGCATAGGAGAGTTAATTTACGCAATGAAAATTATTTGCAAATTGCATTTCACTAGGGAAAGCCAAAAAATAGAACACTTACATTTAATTTCACTTCAGGTGTTTTAGAAAACATTTATCATCCTTTTTTTTCAGGACAAAAGAGGGATGATTTCTTAAAATAAAATAAAAGAATGTTGCTAACCTTTTTTTTTTTGAAAAAACAAAGTAAATTTGAAACAACTTTTTTCCTTATTTTGAGGAGACGAAGAAGAGGAAAGTAAAAAATTCCGAAGTAAGCTTCCAGCTTTACCAATTTATTCTTAAATTAAAGTTTGTTATAAAAAGGGCTTTATTTTGTCATGGGAAGCTTATTTACATAATAAATTATTGTTTACGTCAACAAATGGTTGACTTTAAACTGATTTCTCCCGTTGCGCTCAAAATTTTTTAATCTAGTTGTTATTTTAGAATGAGGTTTTTCAGTAGAAGTGCACGAGTCACAGTGAGAAAAATTGAAACTTTTAAAAAGAAAAAAAGATTTAAAAAAGAGAAGTACAGTGTTATGTTGGAGAAAAACAATTTTTCATTTATCCAACCTTTTGTTCACTAATCGGTTGGAAAACTTTTGACACTAAAAATTTTTAATCAACAGCCTGAATAATCTTAAAGTAAATTTAAGTTAGCACGGTTTTTCAAAACTCTTTCGCCAAGGAAAATAAAAGGGACGCAGTTTAAGTACCTTACACTTGAAGCAAAGATATAGTTTTGAACTTCAAATGCCACCTTGGCGTAAAGAATTAACTGGACGTCAAAACAGACAAATAACTAAAATAATTTAAAAGTTATTTAACTCTTTTAAAAATCGCTAATTTGGTGACATTTGCTCACCAAGCTGAAAATTAAAATCATTGCCTTATTCACATTTTTTTTGTGAATTTTAATGCGACCAGATGATGCAGCATTGGAGTAAAATTTTAAATATTAAAAACTTAGACCACAGACGCTTTTCATTCACTCAAAACTTTAGCTTTTTCTCCATGTTGACCTCTTGCGCCATTTTCAGAATAAACATAGAGGGTGCTGGCTAAAGATAGGCTAAACTTTACCTCAAAGTCATGAGTAACAATTGCAAACTCACAGCAGTTATGAAAATACCATTTTTCGCAAAAAAGTATAATTTTATGGAACTACAGAGCCTTCAAAAAACAGCTTTAAGTCAGAAATTTTAAAGATTTTAAATTTTGCGCTGAAACATGTTTATCAAAATACACGTTAACCCTTTTACATTTTTCTTTCGGTATAGTTATATTCATTTTGTCTCCACTTTTTTGTAACTGTTTCGCCAAATAGCATTTAATAGGACTTGGGGTGGTGCTCATCCTCTTCAGAGGACTATTTTATACTAACATGTACAGATTATAAGGATTATCAGAGGATTAATTTGTGAACTATTTTATACTAAAGCCTTATGCAAAACAAAAATATCTTGTATTAAAAAGTTGAGAAAAAAATTCTTAACTATTGATATTTAAAATATAAATTTTGCATACAAAACTGTGTTTTTCCTTTTTATTATTTTAATAAAATTTTTTTATTAAATTGTGATTTTTTTACAATTCGCTGCTGTTTTCATACGAATTTGTTGTCGTGTATTCTAACTTATGTAACTGACAATATATATCTAAAGTTAGACAACTTTTATTGAAATTAAAAATTGATACAAGACAAAATAATTAAGTTATCGCAATTTAGTAGGAACATAAACATTCTATTTTCTTGAAAATGTACCATAAAAAGGAAATTACGATCGATTTTATATATTTACTTTATTTTTGCTCTTCCAACTAAATAGAACAACATCAATTTGTCTACAAAACCTCTTCGAAAGTGATACGACCACTAACTGACCAATCCCAATAGACTACTTTTGCTTCACTGAGTTTCGGGTGAGATAAAAATATGGTCGACATGATAAAAGCATGGCATCAAGACGCGGGCAATAAAGTGTATCAGAGTGACCTTTTGAAGCAAAGAATAATTTTCAAAATATTTTCTTATATTTTACGAAATAAACGAATTACGAAATTTTTAAATGCTATTTAATATTTTTCTCTATTGCCGTGAATTACTACATGAAATAATTTTTGGTAATAAACAATGTCCTTTGAAAAAGTATTTTTTAAATAAATGTTTAAATTTTTAAATAAATGTTTAAATTTTTAAATAAATGTTTAAATGTTTTAAATAAATGTTTAACAGAAGAAGATGGATGTTACAAATAATGCACTTTACATTGAGAAAAAAAAATGGTCGATATTACAGGAATATGGTAAAATTTATCGTGTTTTTGGCTCTATAGAAACGTTAAAAAGCTCGATAATTTTTATCTAAGTGCTTTGGTATTGATTTTGGTAAAATAAAAAATAAAATGTGACTTTATAATATAATAAGTTTATAATGGGTTTTCATTTCAAAAATACAAAATTATTATAAACAAATACTTAATGTATAACTCTATTCAACACAAATTAAATTATTACTTCAGACAACTCGATAAAAGAAATAATAACTATAGTGTTGCCAATTGATAGAGAAATACCCTGTTTATGGTACCACATAAAGATATATATATATATATATATATATATATATATATATATATATATATATATATATATATATATATATATATATATATATATATATATATATATATATATATACATATATATATATACATATACATATATATATATATATATATATATATATATATATATATATATATATATATATATATATATATATTATATATATATATATATATATATATATATATATATATATATATATATATATATATCTTATATAAGATATATATATATCTTTTTTTGTTATTACTTATATCTTATATCACTTCAATATAAGAAGTCGGGATAAAACGGGTTAAATAACTCTTTTTCTCAACTGTTTCTGGCGCCATTTTTTCCGTGGTATAAATACCCTTCTAACTACATTTTAAAGTTTTTTTGTGCAGAACACTTTACAATTAAAAAAGAATATACTGTTACTTGGAAAGTTTGTAATTCTGTCACTGTAAACATGAGAGCTGTTAATTGTTTTTAATTCTATTTCGTGAATAGTAAAGATTAACTCTATTTCAGGGTGCATGTCGGCTGAAATATTTAACAGTCATTCGATACATAATAGTTCCTACTAAAATAAAAGGGAGATTTTCACAATTTAAAACTTTCTATAAATATTTCCGTGTAATATTATATAATACTATTTCTATAAACTAAAAAAAGGCGTAACTTAAATTCTATTTTACTTGTAACTATATTTCAACTTGCTAGCGAAATAGTAGTTAGAGGTGAGAAAACTTAGTTCGTTATGACTGCGGGCGCTTCTGAGGTAAGAATATGAAAAACATAAAAGGTGAGAGATCAGAAAAGAAAAAAAAAACATAACTTTTCGCTTACACTTGACATATTCTAACATCGATCGTATGAAAACGCTCCACCTTCCAAACATGCCTTACCACATGCTAAAGATATATTGATTTTGTTATTACAAAATTGTTACTTTTGCTTCAGCTACGGGCAATTTTAACTATTATAATTAACATACATTTGAATTCAATATTTTTATGCCTTTTCGGTGTTATTATTTCAATAATGTCTTTTACTATCACGCACTCGAATATCTTTAGTAAGGGGAAGAATTTGAGTTTTTCTTTTAAATTTTGCTAATTATAATTTTAACTTCCTTTTATCTAAAACTTTCGCGATTACTTTCAGATTAGTTAAAAGTTTCACTTAAAACCATAGTTAAAATATCTTTCTGATAAGTATTATTGTAAAAGTTTTACTTTGGTTTACAATAAAATACTTTTGAAACATCGTTATACAAATGTTTCAGGAATAAATTCTTATCGTTAACATATATTACATCCGTAGATTTTTAGTCAGTGATGTTTAATAAAGACTCCGCATTTATGTCAATTAGTGACTTACGGTAAGATCTAGTATTTCTTAAAATCATCATAATCCCAAACTATCGCCAATAACCCATTAATGTAGCTAGATTGCTATATTTACAACAAATTTTCAACTTAATCACATCAATTTGTAACGTAAAAATCTTCAACGTATCAAATGTTAACATATAACATCGAATTTTTTGTCATATTAAGCCTATGCCTATCAGAAAAATCTAAATTGTAAAAGAAAAATATTCAGAAGTGAAGATGATTGAAAGTTTATACTTTTGAGCAAGATTAAAAATTTTGAGTTTATTGTCTGGATAATAATTGAACTGAAAAATATTTGTTTTTTGGACAGCTTTAAGAATGTGAAGAAGATATTTTTTTGTCAATTTACTAATATGGAATATTCTATTAAATTAATGGTAATGATGGATATCGTATTACTTTTCTGAAACATATCCTGCACTTGGGAAGTTAAAGATGACTTTTTCACTATTCAAATTAAAAGTTACTTTGAGCTCTTAAATCAACTCATTCGTTTTAAATTTAGTTAATTTTGGGTTTAATTTTATATCTGAATCATTTGTTCCCTAACAGTTCAACGTTTTTCGTGTGAATAGTAATTGAACTAAAAAGAAAACTTGGTTTTCGGAAAGTATTTTTTTATCAATTTACTTATATGGAATACTGTAATAAATTAATGAATGATAATCATGAATATTGTATTGCTTTTCTGAAACATATCCTGGACTTGGGGATTTTTAAATGACTTTTTCACTATTCAAACTAAATTTACTTCATATTTTTAAATCGACTCATTCGTTTTAAATTTAGTTAATTTTGGGTTAAATTTTATCTCTGAATCATGTGTTCTACGTGTATTCATTAATCAGGATGTGGTTAAAACTTCTTTTATTTTTTTAGTTATTATTATTTTAAATAATGTGCATGCAATTTTAACTTTTTTACTTCCATAAGAAATATTACTTTTTTTTGTATTTACATAACGTTATCTATTCCAAAGTAAATACTGCATACTCTTTACTTTAATTTAGAAGAACAAAAAATCATTTTTTTTCAAAAAAAATTTTCCCTTTTAGATGATAAGTTTTCAACAATTTCAACATTTAAATATGTTTGAAACTTAAAATACATTCAACTTTATCATTTACTTTGCAGAAGTTATTATTACGTTCACAATGGACGAGAAAATATTAATAATTTTTTTCCTCGTTTAATTTCCAAGAGAAACACGCTGTTACAGTATGTAACTTTTACATTTCTGCTACGTATGTGTACAAACAACAAATGAAATAACTTGTCATCCAAAAAGAGTAGACGTATAACTTAAAGTACAAAAAAATTTAAAACTTAGTCAGGAGTCTTTTTACTTTGCCCTCATAATCTAATTTTCTTTTCGCATCACTTATTTCATCAGTTTGATAGACCGTTCTTATTTGTCTAGAATTGATTGCTCGATGGCCCCTGAAACATCGATTTGTTTTCTATGCTCTATACCTATTTTAATGCTTATTTTATCTTGATATCGATATCTTTGGGGAGTTAGAGCTTTCTATTATTGTCTGTACTTAATCTCTATGTTTATTCTTACAAGTATTTCCTCAAATCCATTAATATAGTGTTTTTATTTACTTATTTTGGTACATCTTTAAACAGGGGTGATTGTGAGCCCAGATCAAAATTCCGGAAAATTTCTTGAGTTAAAAAAAAAAAAAAAACGGTTTAAATTGAAAAATTAGAAAAAAAATTAAAACATTGTTTTTTTTCTTCCTTTTTCCCAATATTTCTTAGTTTACTTAAAATATATTTAAAATTTTGCACATACCTATTACCATTTACACATACCTATGATGACCTGGAGAAGTAATTAAAATTTACAAATATGTCTTTCTTTCTGGGGTTTATGATTATAACAACTATTTACTGATAAAAATTGAATATTAATCATGAATATAAGCTTATAAAGTATCTCTCTGGCTCTCCTTTACAAACTAATAAAATAAACTGCGTTTTTTAGTTCCACCTTTGAAAATTTGATTTCCGGAAACTTCTGCGATCAATAATTTTTTGAAACGTCTGGACCTTCGATGTCCGGAAACTTCAGGATCACTGCTGGCGAAAAATCCGGAAATCCGGATTTTTTCCGGAGCACAATCAGCCCTGTTTAAAGGATTGCTAGGTTAATAAATTGTTTATAATTGTCTATTTCATTATCCTGATTGTTTTAGTCTATGACCACTAATAAGTACACTTTAAGGGTACTAAACACTAACAATTACTTTTGAAAAGTATATATGCTCGATAAGCATTGAATTTAATTTTTTGGGAACATAATCCTCATGCATTTTGAATGGCATTTGCTTATTTTGCAACTGACTCATGTTGTTGTTGTTTCTAATGCCACTTGCCACACGGGCAAGCCTGCTTGATGAAACCGAGCAAATATAAGGCAGATGTGTGCGTTTCTTGTTTTTTCAGCGGCGACATCTATGGCCAAGAATTCGACTTCTGTCACACCATATGTCGCTATCGTTTATAGGGCGGACCCATTCATACATTCACAGATCGGAATTTTGACCTGAATCAGAGAACGATTGATCTCCAATCCAGTAACCCTTAGAGGTATTGATTTGTTATGGAAACATGGGGGACTTTTGCGACTCGACAGATTTAACGTGCATCAGTCACTTTACTAAACAGGGAGTCTTTGACCGGCGGGGTTCAAACCCACGAACTCTCAGACATGGGCCAAGAGCCCTACCGACCAGGCTATCCCGGCCTGCAACTAACTCATATGGTGATGACCGATTTATTAATATGGTAGCTCCATATATTAATCTTAGGTTAACAAATGAAAAAATTCACTAAATAACAAATGAAAAAATCTCATATGGTCTTAAATAATCTGATTATTTCTTACATTGATTGATTTAGTTCAAAATGTATAGTTAGTCATCAGTTTGGTGTGCATGCTTTCTTTGTGTACTCATGCATACATCTCCAAAACTTTTTAAAGGAAATAGTCTTTTACTCTTCTGTTTTTAAATCTTATTCGGCGTATCTTTGATAAGTCACATTTAAACAAACTATTTTTGTAAAATCAGCTGATTTATTTCTCTAAAATCGCTATTAATTAATCTTCATTTTGCTAGTGAAAATAGACGTACCATTGATTATTTTCTCTGCCATTCAAGATAGTTTATTTAATTCACTATCAAGGGTAGTTGATATCATTTGCATTCCATTAGTTAACCGTTACAACCAAAAAAGTTTTGACAAATCATTTCGAATCCAGTAACAAACTAATTGCTGCATTTGAATTTTATTAAAACCAACTAAAAATTCTGCGACGACTTCTTAAATCTCCACTTTTCGAAGTCCGAAACGTTCTGTATTAGATGCGTAACATTAATGCTTCATAAACATTGAGAGTCTGCGGTGATTTTAAAACGCCATTTGCCAGTGACAAAAAGAAAGTAATTCAGTGTTTCTATCAACTATAAATGATGCTATAGGATTTTGGCCTGAATAATGCCAACATTTATAACGTATAAATCTAAGTAAAGAGAGTTGTTTCTTTAATGACGGTACTGATAATGGTGTATGTGAATCTTTTTTCAACCGAACATCATTTAATAAATAGCAAGGTCAACAACGTTTATAATGTCTACATCGATCAATGAATAGAAAGAATCGTTAAATAAGTAACAAAGGCACACTCAACTTTCGGGTTACTACTAAGTTGAGAGAACAAAATACGTACGTGCAAACACAATTAAATCGTACATTCTGCAAAATAATGCAATAATATTTCAAGTGAAACAGTTCTACCAAGTACCAAGACAACTTCGATTGACAAATATTAACATATCAAGCAATAAAGCTTTCTTTTTCTATATCAAGACTAGCACTGCCACAATAATACATGATAGATCAACTGATGTAAACACCAAATTCCAAGAATGTTTTTTAATCGCAACAGCTACCAGTAATTTATCACAGCTATTTTGTATTATTATGAATATTTGTTCTTTGAAACCAATTCCGAAGTCCAAAAGTTAGTTTCGTAAAAAAATATTTGCAAATAATTCTACAATTAAATCTACCTTTTAGGAGAAAGAATTTAAAAAAATGATTATTTAGCACCGAAGATCACATATTTGAAACCAAAATCTATAGAATCTAGTGGAATAATCTAGTGAAGCAATGCAATAAAAGTATTATGAATTTACCACTATTTAAACGTTGTAATGTCAATGTGTAGGGACTAAAATTTTTTTTATTGGTAATAAATTAAATATATGAGTAAAACCTAAACCTATTGGTATGAGAAATATTTATTACAAACGAATTTGATTCTTTCTTAAAAATATTTCTGAATGAAAATTTCCTTTTACCCATACTTCAATCAATACAAAATTATTTCAAAATTATTCGTTGTTAAAAAATATATTTTTTGTAATTAATTTTGACATTTTTACTGGCTGTGACTATGTTTTCCTTTCATGAGAATACTTATAAATTCCAAACAAAATCCATATTTCCTAATGATTTATTGCTCAATACCAGATTATTTTTCCTCTCAGAATTATTTTAGTAAATTTAAGCCTTCGAACATATTTCATTTATAATGACTTGCGACATAATTCAGTACTTTGCTACAATATAAAAAAGAATTGCTAAGATTATTCAAATTTCTTCCTGTTTGTTTGCAACAACAAAGTTAAAAGGAAAAAAAAACAATGAAGGTACACATTTAAAATTCAGTAAGAGACAGAAGAAATAAGTTAGGCTTAGGTAATGCAATAAAATAAAATAAAGAATTATTTTGCTATATAAAGCTACTTTCTTTATGATTAATGAGTTGTTCAAACAAATGTTTCTGAAAAAGAATTTTTTTTTAAAAATTAAAAATTAATTAGAAGTTTTGAAAGGAAAAATACATTTTGCAAATATTTTTTTAAACATTTTTTTAATGATCTATTATTGTTATGAATTTCGATTTCTTTAATTCTAAAAACAATTATTTACGTTCAGAAAGAAAACACACACAGGTACATGTGTTTTCATAAAAATATAATGCGTAATGATGTTCATAGATTATACGGCATGCTTTAAATTCGATTTTTTTTTCTCTTTTCGAACTTCTCAAGTGTAAAATTATTCTGTTCAGAGAAATTCTTTTTATTCAGTTCAGAGAAAATTTATTCTTATTAAATATAATTAAAATTAGAAGCAGTTTTGCTTTTATAAAAACTCACATGTACTATTTTTGTTTTTATGCTCATTTTGACACTTTTCTGTTAGACTAGCAAATCTGATTAACAGCTAAGTCCTTTTTACAACAATATTTTTTTTGGATCTGTAACAGTACACGGAAAAAAATTCTCTTAAAATTACTATACTGTATGATAATGGCATTTCTAGTAAAAGAAAATAATTCTTCTAATAAAACCAAAATATACGATATTTATACCAACCATTCGATAATTTTCCTTTTATATGCCTACGATTTACTGGAAATTATGTTTTTCGAAAGTATAGTTCTTATTACCATATATATAGTCACAAATACAAACTGATGAGTAAATTCAACCGACTAAATATTTTTATGCCATAATTTAAGGCATATGCTCTGACTATAAAATAACCTAATTTTAGCACCAATTTTAAAACAATATTGCTGATTTTAGCAAATTTATTTCTTAATTGCATCGGTAAAAATTACTGTGTATTTCGGTGTTTCCACTGAACACAGTAAATTTCAGCTAATTTGGTAGTTTCAATCTTATTTTTTTTCTCAGTGCACTAGTCAAAGCATGATCACTAGAAACAATTCTAATAAATATTTTTTTGTCATTCCACCTGTACATATCAGAATTAACTGTATCAATTTTCTGCACAGTCTTCATAAATTTGTCCTGAGTTTGTCCGCTGCCCAAACTCAGTCATTCAGATACTATAATGTAACTAAAAAGTTAGGTAATCTGAGATCTGAAAAATAATCAGCAGATCTGCAGCACCGTCTGTCTTGCTGCACGATTTTATCTACCAGGACAATAATGAATTTCTCAGAAAATGTTGCTAAGTGTTTATATTTATTCTAGGAACAATTATAAATGTTCCAGAAAATGTTGTGAGGTGATCATATTCGCTCTGCCAAGAATTAAAAAATTCTCAGGAAATATTGCTAACAAAATAAGCTCAGGAAATATTCTAATAATGACAATTTCTCTGAAAAAGCAGCGAAATAAGACTGTAAAGCAACAAAAAAGAGGTGATTTTAGCAGGTTTCTATTTCCGTGCAATTAAATAACCAAAAATATTGTAAAAAGTATGAGTTTCAAAATTATCTAAAGACATACACTTTTAGAGAACTGAAATAAAGTTCGATTTATCATAAAATGATATTTAAAAAAGGGTCTAAGCTTTCTAAACTAAACAAACAAACCTCGGAGAAAGAAGTAAATATTTTTATGTTTTCCTAATTTAAATTTTTCCTATTTTTTATGTTATTTATGTTCATCTATTTAATCAAGAATAAAATTTCCTCTTCTAAGATTATATAAGAATTGATATAGCGTAAAGGCGTCGTGTGCTGCATTTATAATAGTTCGCTTCTGGTTAGTTTGGTTATGATCCACCTGCAAAATCCACGGAAGAAAAATCACCTTAGGAGATGGTGAGAATATTTCTATTCTCTATTCGCTTAGTAAGCGAAGGAACTTTCTTCCATACTCAATTTTTTTCTCTCTCTTTACTTTTCTGAACAACAAAAGAACTGGAAAAAATTACTTCCAGCGATACAAAGCGTTTTCAGACAATAGTTCTCCCGTGAACAAATAGCGGCTCCCTAACAAGCTCTGGAATTGAATTTTTTTCAATGTTTTCTTCACCTTCAAGTGCGGAGAACTAAAATATTTGAAATTGAATGATGACAAATTCCCGAAAAATTAAAGTTTGTACAATGAATTGGAAAACGAAATGGATGAAAAAAATTTCTACAATATTTGACAATGAAGACGCTTTTATAATTAAAACCTTAAAATATTTCATTCCTTTGAATATTCAAAAGCACGAAAATAAATATTTTCCTTAATTTTTGTTGCTAATTTTTTTTTCCTTTTTTGAAACTATAAACTACTTATTACTTGATTAAAAACTAATTCGCTTCAAAAGTATGTAAATCGGCAATAACAGTCGACATGTTTCATTCACTCAAAAACAGAAGTCCAATTTTCAAGACTTTCCAGACGTGAATGAGAAGAAACAAAAGTGATTTGAAATATAAAACGTAATGTTGCCAACGAAGCATGGAAAAATAAAGGTGAGAAACAAAACTTGAGAAACCACTGTAGCTGAGAGTGAAGAAATGTGAAAAACAGAACAAACAAAAAAAAAACATAATAGCCGAGAGGGGCAAATTATTGTGAAATGCATTTCCATGGGCTATATAGAGGTGGAGCGGAAATAGATCACTTTACATGTGACTAAAACAAGATTCCAGGGGATCAAAATGAGCTGATGTGACTGGGGTGAAAATAATTTTGCCATTGTCGAAATTGAATTTACGTCAAAGATTAAACCAATGTGCAGCAACTGATGATTTCTCGAACCTAGTTTGTCCAATGCAACCAAAATCGCAATGACAAGGAATGTGGTAAATCGACAGGAGGTGTTGGGTAAATGCCTCACTAATTATCACAGCTAATAGGATCTTTAAGAGACTTAAATTTGACCTTTTGACAGGCCTAAAAATAAATTTAAAGCCAAAACGAGGGAGGATATTATCAATCAAGCAATTTTTTAACAAACGGGAGAAGGAAAAAAAACGGTAAAGTAACAAGTTTTCTGTAAGGATTAATGGAAGAGGAGAGTTTGGATCTGGTGAGTTTAGCAAGAACTACTAAATCAATTATAGAAGGGTTAAATCCACGGTCATAGCAAGCTGGCGAAGGAATTTAAGTTTGGCATTTAAAGAAGAAGATAAACTACATAAATATATATGTTGTTAAAAATGAAGTAGTTGACATCCCCAAGGCTGTTTGTGTCCCAGGAAAGCTGGTTAAATCCATCTTATGACTAGTTTGTTTTCGGGAAAAATAAAAATCTTGCTTGCTAAGACTTATCAAAATTTAAATTGTATGCAACTAACTGCTTCCTTCGCTTGAAAATAGCCGTTAATAAATCTTAGTAACCAGAAGGGCTTAGTCCTTACGAAAACAAGTTAGAAATTAGATGATTTTACTACCAGTTATTTCGCTTTTCCGGAATACAAACAGCCCTGCACCCCAGCAACACCCTCATGAAATAAAAGCTTTCCATGGTCTAAAATAATGTGATTATTAATATTTGAAATTAAGAATGGTTTATAAAACGTAATGCAAGTTAATCCTCTACGTAAATGTGAAATTGTAACATGTCAAGTTTCTAACAATATATTTCCCATTGAAGTGAAAGGCTAATGGTATTGAAATAAATCTACAAATAAACTTTTTAATTAAATTTATTTTAAAAAATTTTTTTCCAGTGGAATAATATTCATAGAAGTAAAATTAAATGCTTTGTTCCTGAACTCATTTTTATTAGTAATGTAAAAATAAAAATGTATTTTTTAAATTTATTTTACAAGTGCATCATATGAAATTTCAATTTTATAAACTTCCTAGTGTTCATTTTAGAATAAAAGGTTGGAAAAAAAAGCAAACTTTAAAATCGGTTTTCGATAATGAAGTAGATATGATAAAATAGGAAGAGTGCTTAGCATCTTCAGCTATTGAATTTAATTTCATAATAAAAATTTTTTTGTTTTTTGGTTCGATAAAAAAGTAAAGTAAATAATACTCAATTTTTAAGAGTGCGATATCAAAATGGTTGGGCATATTTTTCTGAAGTTATCTCCTTTTCATTTATTGAAAAGAGTTTGCAAAAGTTCTTTTGTTGATCTCAAAATTAACTTTTATTTTACTTCCTTCAATTTACACAGCTGTTTAATAAAATAGATTTGAATAACTTCTTTCATAAGTGGTTTCTGAAATGACTTCGATGTTTTATCTGGTAGATGTAAAAAAGTATATTTTGATATTTCAGGCTTCCGTAATTTATATTATGATTTGATGTTCAACCTTGTTAAATTAAACCCGTTTTCTGATTAAACAACTTGATTGGGTTCAAATCTATGCAGTAGGAAATAAAAGCCGACAAGCTCTAAAAAATAAGCACCCATTCTCAAGACTTGACAGAGTGAATGTGAAAAAACGCTATTATTTCCATCTACGTATTTTTCAAGTCAATGAATTTTTTTAATAAAGTAATATCGAACCGCTTCAATTTTTTGGACTAATTTATTTAAATCCTCAATAAATAAAAAAAAAATTTTCTTCTTCTCTTTTCATTAATCTTTATCATTTGTTTTTCAAAATGTTTCTTAAGTAGCGTTATCTTTCGCTTAATTAATCTTTAAGGATAACTATTTAATACTAAAACACTGAAATTAAAAATAGTTTTAGACAAAAATTAATATTGTGTAAATATTTCACATGCGCTTTCCAGCAAGGAACGCTCTTAACAGAAATTTTGTTAAAGATACTACTGTTTAATAGAAGTTTTTCTTCAATTTCTATGACCTACTAGGTAACAGAGAAGAATTTTATAAACCACTTAGACACTGAACTATTGATAATATAGTTTTTTCCGCTGTTGCTAAGGAACAGACTTGTTTGAAAAAATATTCCACGTTTCACTAAAACTTATTGGATGCTTTTGTTTTCTGTTTATCATAAAATAAAATAACATTTAAGTAACTTAACACAGCAACTTATCAAAAAGGTACCTAACTTTTACAACAAATTATAACTACACATTTTACTTTGTAAAGTAATCACATTCATGAAATCTTTAATTGCTAACTTTAAAAAAAACCCACATTTTTCGAAATTTTCATTTAAAACTCCTGAAAGTTAAATGTTATGTTCATTATAATATAATATTTCACAGCAATTAGTTTAGAATATGATTTATGTAGCGTTTTGTTTTTATTTTGCCCTTATTATTTTAAGTTATCACATTATACGCAGTTTACTCACTTTGTTTGATGTGCTTTTCCTCATTTACAATTGTATTTCTTAAAATATTTTTACAATAAATTTATGCATATTAGTCAAAACTGCTCACAATTTTTAAATCTTATAATGAATTAATACTTTTTCACTTAGTAAATTTTCCTTAAACTTAATAACAAAACTAATAAAAATATTCTACATTAGACTGGAAGTAAACATTTTTAAAAAGAAGAACAAAGATGAATTAACAAATAGTTGCAAAAAAACATCTTTTTAATAAAAAATATATATCTATACAATACAACATATGAAAAGTAAGGAAAGAAAATATTTTTCGTTATTTTTGAAATAAAAATAACTTATTATAAGAATCACAAAATCTATTCATGTTTATTTGCCGTTTAAAATTCATAAGTAAATATATACAAATATGAACATATTAATACTAAACTAATATGAACATTAAAATACTAAACTAATAAAATTTAATTTGGATTTTTTTAAATAAACACAATAATAATCTAAGAATCTTATTTTGCATTTGCCAAATAAAATCAAAAATAATCAAATATTGTGCTGAATGCAAAAATTACATAGAAAGTATTTTAAACCGTATATTATTTATTTTACTATTTTATAATAAATGAAGATTTATTTTCATAAAATCTTCATTTACATAGAGAGAAATATTAATTATCTTAAAATTTACGTCAAGATCCTCAAATCTTGTTTAATTTTTAATGTTTGTATAAAAGAAAAAATAGCATAAAATATTATTATACTACAATTTAATGTAAAAATAATATAGAAAATTAATTTTCTATTAGCTCTATCAAGAAAATTGGATTCTCCCAATAGATTATGATCAGTATTGACTTTAATTAAGTTCAACACGTGATACATTCGTATTTTAGTGCATATAAATCTCAAATTAACCAATGGATTAAAATAAATGGATATAGTCATAAAAATTCACTTTTAACCAGTGGAACAAATAAAAATTTTATGCACTTAAGAAAAAAAAAGAGGATAAAAGTGATCAGACATATAATTTATTTTTAATAATGAACGCTAACAGTTTTGAAAATTCAAGTTAGGTATGTATTTATTTAAAAATATTTAAATAATAATATAATTTATAATCTTATTTAATATTTACAAAAATTTAATCTATTTTATAGATTTAATTATTTCGAAAAAAAAGAATCACTCCTCTTTTTCTATTATTTACAAATTTTCCAGAATATTAGAACATTTTTACGCTGCGATTCTTTTGTTCTAATTGATAGAGTATTAAACTACTGGTCAAATTGAACGTTGAGTCATAATTTCTGAGAGATCTTTCAACTATGAATCATATTATCATCGAGGTTCAAATAATTGAGAATTTAGATTCGAACCAAGTTCAATCAGTGTTTGAACTCCCGATCACAATTCTAAAAAAGCTCAGAATGTGGCAGTTATTCAGCCAAAATCTGGAACAGTTCTAAAAATGCCGTCAGTCCTTCCAATCTTGAATCTACTTCATGGCAATGCACCAATTAAGAGCTTGTTTAAGCTTCTAAGAAATAGTTTTAAATAATTTTCACAACATATACACATAACTACACAATATACAGAGCTTAAACTCTAGATAAACAAAAATTTTTTTTTGACTGTAACTGTAACTGAATTGCTATTTCTGAACCACCTGAGAAATCAACTTTGGAAGGATCATATGTGCATTTTTATTTTTGTGCTTATTGAACAATGATTTACATTATATTTATGAGCCCAAAATAATAAAAAAAGTGTACATTTAAATCCGAGACTTTTGACTGCCTCTGTTAAAAGCTAGCCATTTTATTAAGCTGTTTAATTAATTTTTTTAAAAAAAGGAATTCCAACGCTCTTTAGTTCTTACATTAGTTGGTTTCACTTTATTGAATTGAGAGAAAAAAAATCTTTAGTTGAAGAAAATAGAATTATGCGAAAAAAAAATTACTAAAATACTTAAACCTTCTTCTAACAAAAGACCGGAAATAAGAAGTTTTTCTTCGGAAACATCTTAGCAAACAATGGTTGTTGGAACCTTATTTTTCTTCCGGCTGCAGAGAAAAAACTCTATATAAAAAGTTGTTTTCTTGAAGGAGGATTAAATTTATAAAGAGCGAGAAGACGGTTTTTTTAATTTTATTTAATTTTGTTTTTACACCCTATTTTGCTGTGGTAGTTTTTGTTAGTTTTCTTAAAAAACGGATTAGTTTCGATAAAACATTTTTAAAGTTGTGTTTGATCTGAAGATATAGCAATAAATATAGAAAATATTAGTAATTTTTTCTTGTTTGATAAAAAAAGCTCAAGCATTTTGCGAACAAAGTTATAAACTATTAGTTATATCAAGCATTAGTTTTATTTATTTAATAGTGATGGAATATTATTGATATTTTTAACTACAAGAATTATCCGATTGGAAATTAGCCACATGCAACAGCGTCACAACTGCAGCAACGATAGTAGCGCCACCTTGCAGAGTGATAAAATATAATGTGCAGTGTCACAGAGGAAAGAGTTCACATGACAGTATTTGTTGTTGTTGCACGCCCCCATTGGCCAGCAGTGCTAAACCAGGTCCATGACGTTATACATCCTCAAAAATCCAACACCGTCAATGTATCATCTGCTAAATCCTGTTTGGTGAGCCCCAGGCACGCGAGGATGTGGTGAGGCGAAGCCTGGTCTGAAGAACAGTTGGTACAAATTTCAAAGCTGTTGGATCCTTCCGAAAATTTCATTGATTTAAGGTAACCACTTCGAAAGCGGGCAAGAATAGTTTGTTCCTGTCTATTAAAACCTTGGGCCAGGGAGCCACCAGGTCGAGAACACTGATACCATGGGTGCTTATGAGAGTATTTAAAGTGTTTTATTTCTTGTGCGGGATATACATGTAAAAAATATACAAATCCGGGATCCGCTCTTAAATAATGGGACCACTGCAACAAAGGACGAATCATTGAAAAGAAAGATTTCCGATATAACATGGAGATTCTCTGTGTAATTTAGTGAAAATTTAGTCAAATAATTTACTGTGCAAGTCGAATTTTATGAAACTCATATTCATTGCCGAGCGATGGAGACGAGTTTGAAAAACCTGACTTATTCGATAGATTATTTCCCTTGAACTCCGCAATGTTCTGACGTATAAAAGTAAAAAATTGCGTTGAAACAGAAAGAAACACTTATGTCTTATATTGGTATTTAATACAAATTTCATAAACCATTTACCCAATCGCATACTTAGGTCATTTTGAACCGTGGATAAATATTAGAAGTTAAAATCAGCACCTTCTAGAAGGGAGAAGGACTCCGGATGGATAAATTACGTAGCTAACATAAACTGCGCAGTGGGATTCATAAGAAAGGAGTCGCAACATTCAAACTACCATAACTACTAAGTGCGGAGGCCTTCTCTCTTCTAGAAGGTATTGGTTAAATACTGCTCTGTAATTTACCCCACTTGCAAGTAGTTTTCTAAATGACCAGGTTTTTCCTAGAAGTTTTATATACTTAGTTTGTAACTTGTACTTTTCGTACCTAGTGGGTAGCATAAGAGCACTCAGTTTATTTCGTCAATTCAGCTTTAGGGTGGTTTCAGCCATTCTCTACAGTTCTTTACAAGAAGAATCGAATAATTGAACGACTTTTAAAATTACTGAATGATCAAAATTTGTCCTATTTTGCTGGGGAGTAAAGCTCTAGTCAATGATGTAGCAAACATCTAGTAATTTAAAGATCATATCTTTCTAGTTTCAATATGCTTGTTTACTTTACTATATTAAAATATTGTGATGATAATGAACATAGTAATGTATTCTCATTTTCATCTGAATTCTTTTCAATTTTTGATTCATTATTTATACAAATCATGTATTGAATCTACAATACGTCACAACAATACAAATGCAAAAATTTATAAGCTAAAGAATCAAATTTCATTTTTGCAAATGGGTCGTTTGAATGAACTTATTTTCATCATGAGTAACCAAACAGCGATAGAAAAGAATAAAAATAGTTACTGTAAAAAAAACTGAATTACTAATTTTAAAAACAGTTAAATTATAAAAGTATCATTAACGTTTTTCTCAATTTTACAAAATTGTAAAATTTAGTCGAAACATTTTTTAAAATATTTATTCAAAACTTTATTATTGCTGCAAAAATTGTGTTCTGCGCAGAACAATTTAAAATTAATATTTAAATATAAATAAGTAAATATAAATATGTAAACATACATATGTAAATATAAATATGTAAATATAAAAATATAAATATGTAAATATAAAGATATAAATATAAATATGTAAATATAAAGATATAAATATGTAAATAAAAACAATATTTTTCTTTGTTTATAATATTTGTTACAAAATTGTGGACACAAATCAGCAAAGCTTGCTGGCATTTTTAAAGATTGAGATAAAAGATTAAAAAAAGGCTTTAGTGATTTTTATCTAACTACTAAACCACACCTGAATCATTAAGCGAACAAAACAACACAAACGCCAAACAAATAGAACGAAATAACAACTTTTATTTGGAGTTTTAAAACATTGTTGGACAATGAGTTTCGAATCGTATAAAACTTTCTTATTCTTTGGGGGGGGGGGAAAGGAATCTGGAAAAAGATATAATGTGAAACTTATTGATTTTAACATTAGTAAAGTTACCACCTGATGGTTATCTTTTTCTAATCTTCTAATATTTCCGTTCTCTTTATTTTAAAAACATTCTTCTTATTACTTTTAGTTTGCATATAATCTGCGTTCTTTTCATGGTTTGTATGATAAAGAATCGTTGACAAATGAAGGAAAATTTTATTTTTAAAACAAACACTTTCCTAAGTGTATTTCCCACTGAAGTTCACAACAACCATTCACTGTTGAAAATAAGGTTCAACGTTTCACCAAATAATTAGTACCAAATTAGTTACAACCAATATAATAAAAAACTTCAAAGTTGTGGTTCTGTAAGAAGTACTACTGTTGTAGTTAAACGATGAACTAAATCCAAGATTTTTTTCTTTATACCCATTTTTCAGAGAAATGTCGAACCAGGTTCAAAGTTTAACTGTTGACAAAATTACAGTGATTTTATTGTAAAGAAGTTCTCAACAACCATTCACTGTTAAAAATAAAGTTCAACGTTTCACCAAATAATTAGTACCAAATTAGCTACCGTCATTCGGGGCTACTTTGTGCAGTTTTTGAACTTTGACACGTAAAAAAACCATGTTAATTCAAACTTTAGTAAAATTTATCGATATTATATTCATAACTGGACTAAGACGAGTGACTTTGATCAATATTGGCATTGTTTGTATGTAATATTTACGAATAATAAGTCAAAACATACCTTGCACAAAGTAACCCCCAAATGGGGCTACTTTGTGCAGCGATAGGAATTCAGTTTAATAATCATGTTTTTAGTAAAATATTGATATAAAATTGTTAAAAAAGTTAATTATTGACATTTTTAAAGACAAAAACATCAAGATATGTAAAGATATTACTTTTAAAATAATTTTCAGCGTTAAAAAACCATATTTTTTTTGAAGAATTGTTTCTTAAAAAGAATGTTTATTTCAAAACATTTGAGCTTAAACAAAAGGAAACCATATACATTTTTAAACATTGAAATGGATGAAATTTTGAAAATAATAATTATTACATATTCATTAACATTTATAATATTGTTAAATTTGAACATAACATCCTTGAATGAACATGACAGAACTTGCTCTTCAGTTTCTGTCAAAATCCCCTGATGTCCTATAAAATATATTTTTATGTGTTAAATCGTTTGATTAATTTATTAGAAAAATCTTTGTAGAAGAAAAATAATAGTTTAACAGGAAGTTTCACGTGTTTCTTGCGAATTTTATTAGAGATAGTATTTATGTAGATTTTGTACTTCCGAGAAGCTTCTGCAATCGACATGCCACCAGCAACTGCTTGCAAACATTGTTACAGCTTTTCTAAAGTGTAATCACAGTAGTTTCTCGTTCCACGTATTTTTTTATAACGTCTGACCATTTTTCTGTCGAAAAAAAAAACGAATGAAACTTAGCACAAAGTAGCCCCAAAGCGCATTTTTTTTCATTTTCCATTTATTCGTTATTAATTTTCAAATTTTTTTAACGCTAATATGATATAATTGTTTGTTAATGTATAAATAAAGAATTTTGCACTTACGACAATTGTTTTATCAACGTCTTTGCATTTCACAGCTAAAGTTTCCACGCACACTTTTCGACATCCGACGTCCTCGGAAAATTGTTGACATTGGATGAACGAAACACACTCTGAGATTGTTTTAAAATTCGAAATTTTTTTGTAGTAATAGAAGAGACTTCTATCTTCAAATTCCACACATTTTTAAAGTGAAATAAACATAATACTGAATAGCAGCACTTGAAAAATGCCAAATTCGAATTTGCACAAAGTAGCCCCCGCTGCACAAAGTAGCCCCGAATGACGGTACAACCAATATAATAAAAAGCTTCAAAATCTATCAGTGTCATGGTGCTGTAAGAAGTACTACTGTTGTAGTTAAACGTTGAACTAAATCCAAGGTTTTCTTCTTTATACCCATTTTTCAGAGAAATGTCGAACCAGGTTCAAAGTTTAACTATTGACAAAATTGCAGTGATTTTATTGTAAATGCTACTATACAAATTACGGTAAAAATGGATTTTATGGAATTTTTTACCATAATTTGATCCGTAATATTTTACTATGTACTTATTATAATAAGGACACGTGATTAATTTAGAACTTCTTTTCGTCATCAGCTAAATTTAAATGGATTATACAGATAAGGTATAGCGAAATATTTATGTTACAGGATAATCTAAAAAAATTGTGGTTGCATAATTTTTTTTTCAAAACATTTTCTTAGTCCATTTTAAATTCCTTTTGTTTTCTTTTATAAGCAAAATATTCGGAATAGAAAAAAGTTCTTTGAAAATTGAAAACACTTCTTGCGATCGTAGAAAAAGATTCTTACATATTTCTCATGCATATATTTAGTGCAGTTTGTAGTTCTATTTTTGCAGAGCAAAATTTTATGAATACTTCTTTTGTATGTTTTTATAAAGGCGGGAAATCGATAACCCGTATATTCTTTAATGACAATATTGAAATTTGAAACCATTTTAACAATAATTAACTTTCGTGCTTTTCTAATATCATCGGAAGAATATTCTGAAGAGCGTTTTTTTTTTAATTAAAATGATAAAGGAAAATAAAATTCCATCGAAAAACTACTTAAAACTAGTAAATACATTGAGGTACTTTCTGCATTAATAGCTTTAGGTCACCTATTAAAATTAATTAAAGTACTTACATTAAAGCCTTATCTTCAAATTGTTTTTCTTAATAAGTAAATTAAATTTGGGAAATTTATTGTACAACGAAGAATAGTTATTTGAATTTTTTAATGAAGCTTCAAGTTTGAGAATAAAACTAAGAAAACGTGAATTAATATTGACTAATGAAATGAAATTTTATATTTTAGCTTCTAAAGCAGTTAAAAAATATGAAATTAATGCATATACAAGTTACGATTTAGCCATAATTATTACGATTTCGTAGTTACGGTAGCGTAGTAAAAATTACGGTTTTTGAGAATTTTTATAATAATCTGCTAAAAATAATTTTTCACATTAAGTACGAAGAACTAGAAAATTTTGTTGTTAAAGCTAGTATTCGAGAAAAAAATAACACTTATGCATAAAAGAGAAAAATTTCGTTAGATGAACTTAGGAGGATTTCATGATGAAGGAACAATTTAAAACTACGCTGAAAAAAATTTTTGGTTCACATTTGCCACTACGTTTGTTATTTAAGTAAACTAAATACCTTTTTAAAATCAGATCTGTAATTTTCGGGCAAAAAATTGTATAATATTGTCAAAATAGCATTTGTTTGAAAGAATTATTGCGAATATATCGCTGAAAACAAAATGTTTTCGCAATGGAGCCATAAATTGATTTCAATGCTCTTAAAAATATATGATGAAAATATGTGTGCTTGAAAATATATATGATGCCAGCAAATAAACCAAAAAGGGAATAAACAAAACTATAACAATGAAAGAGTTTAAAAAACGTGGCTAAATGCAATGTAAGAAATTTTAGTTAATATCAAGACCAAGAATGGTTGCAACTGTAAACCAAAATATTTTACAGTGCATAACTTTACACAGGTTTTGTTTTATGAGAATGGATATAACCTAATATATATATACTAGGAGGCTCCGCCCCCTGCTCGCTAACGCTCGCCAACCCCCGAGAATTGCTACGCAATCCTATGTGGTTCACGCCGTGAACCATGGCTCACTGCGCTCGCTCGCCAATGAACACAATGTTCTAGCACAAGGAGATAATACGAGTATATTATCATCAAAGACATAGTATTTTATCATCAAAGACATAGTATTGTACTTATGTAGATGAATTCTACCAATGTTCTTATTGGCTTTTAAAAAAGTATATAAGCTATTTAGATTGTACATGATGGAAAAATCAAAACATTAGCTAAATAAGAAACATATAATCAAAATAAATTATCAAATATTGCTTCACTAATATTCTGCATTTTAAAGCGTGAAAATTCAATGCATAAATAAACGCGAAATATAAAAAAATTCAATGCATTCAATACAAACACTTAAGCGTTTTTTAGACGTTTAGGTAGCTCCCAGTAGAAAAATATCAATTCAACAGCGGCCTTTTAAAGCATTCTCACTTCAATTAATTAATTAATTCCTAATTGAGTTTAAATTAAATATTGTCATGTTTTTAGTGCATGAATCTGAATTGAACAACCTGATAATGCTCACTTTGGTTATTGTTATCTGGTTGCTCACTACGTGCTCTTGCGCGCCGAATCCAATCAATTAAAAATGAAAACTGTTGCCAGCGCGAGAAAAGAAATATCATCGGTTTTATTGATACATACATACGTACGCATTAGCGTATTATATAATACTAGTGGGCTGCGCCCCCTGCTCGCTGACGCTCGCCAACCCCCGAAAATTGCTACGCAATCTTATATGGTTTGCTTCGCAAACCAAGCTCGCTTCGCTCGCTACTAACTTAGATGCATTGCAAATTCACAAAATTCTAAGAATTCAAAACAATCATTCAAATCCATATAACGACTTTTTTTTTTTTAAATTTACATCTTTTAAGTAAATACTAAGTCAGTAAGATAAATTTGAATTCAAATAAATGACATGTAATTCGTTAAACCTATTAGTAATGTGCTATAGTATAAAATCTTAAGATAAAATTTCTAAAACTGATCTCTTTAAAAAGGTTAAAATATTGGCTATAATTAAGTCTATTAAAAGTTGAAATAAGTGAATTACAATGGAAAAACCTGTATAAACAAAACATTGAATTTCGGAAGAAATCACATTTGGTGAGAATGCTCTCTCTTGTCAAAAAATACAAAATAAACTGACCTCAAATAAAACTCAAAGGACTTCGAATCAAATAATTTAGGAAACTACTATCACGTTTAATACAAAAGGAAGATTTATTAACTAAACAATAAAATTACAGCATCGCTGTTCCAAAAAAGAAATATCACACTCACTCAAAAAAAAAAAAAAATAACAATTTACAATCTAAATAGTCACTATAGCAACCACAAAACTCTTCTCGCTACCATCTATAAACTGATATATAATAAATAAATTATTTAACAAAAAATACGATGCGCATAAGCACATAATATTTTACACTCTGGTTATTTCAGTTTCCGTTTTTAAAAGCGCTATATGTTGAGCCACCTCACCATGTGACATTCTTAGCCGCAATGATTGGTCGATTTTCTAGCGTTGCCATTCGGGGAGTTGTAATGAGGCTTTTTTTTATCGCCGTGTAAGAGAAATATATATATAGATATTTTTGGTCGCATGTCTGTTTAGGCAGTGGGGGTGCGATAGTTCCTGCTTTTCAGTGGCGCCATCTATGGCCAGGAATTCGACTTCTGCCACGCCATTCAAACAGTCACAACCCGTTTATAGGGCGGGTCACATTCACACTCAAAGGACAAAGCACATAGAACACACACACAGAGAAAGAAACATCCATGCCTTGCCCGGGATTCAAACCCAGGATCTTTCTAATGCAAGGACAGTTCCCTGCCCCCTACACAGGCCGGTCGGCACCTAATGTATTTACAATTAGTAATAAAATATTTCAGCATATTTATATATATTTTCCAGCAAGAATACTATTTATTATCATGCGCCATATGCAGAATAAAACAATGAAATTTCTTAAGAGTTTTCCCATTGAAATGTAATTTTTTAGTATTCTGTAAAAAATTCCGGATCAAATTCCGGAAAAAAATACCGGTTCCCTGAGTGTATCATCAGTAAAAGGATTTTTACCGTGAAATTTCATACCGTATATTTTACAGTAATAATTAACTACAATGATTTTATGTAAAAATTAAGGTTTATCACATGTTTTGTTCTGTAAAATATTATCATAAAAATTACCGGCACCCTTTGTAATCGTAACTTCTACAGTGTAGTTACATAGTGAAAACGCAGAGCTTATATTGTTCTGCATCTTGTCCAATCCAAATAAAACCTCAAACTTCTGTCATTGATTTTCCGAAAGTTTTCTCATTTCACGAAAGATAATTACGCAACTAAAGAGCATGAAAAAAAATAAAGATTTATCCCGTTTCGTAAATTGGCTTCGCGGTTAAGCTTTTAAAACTCAACTTTCTCCTAAAATAAAAGTCTTACATGATGAATTCCTTCCATTAACGGAAAATATGCAGCTCATCAAGATGCTAGTGAAGATTAACTTGTTCTTTAAGGAGACTGTTAATCACTTTAATGAGAAAGATGTCATTAAAACACAAAAAAATATTGAAAATAACATTCTTTAAAAAGTTTTACTTTTGACTAGTAATTTAACAACCAACTAACTCAGTGTTAAAAAATAAAATTGATGTATATGTGATCCTGGAAATATAGAATACGTGTTATGTTGTTAAAATTGAATTTTTTAATTTTTTTTTATTTTCTCAGTTCAAAAAATCCTATTATAAACTGGTAGACTTCCTTTAAACTTTGATTTATGCTTGGTAATTAATAAACAAATGGGATTATTAAAGTGATGCTTTCGAACTTTTATTCATTTTTGACTAAAATTTTAAATATCGCCTGCTTTTCAAATTTGCATTTTCAGTTTCTTGATCCTACACTGTTAGAATATCCATTCTAAAATTATGGCAAAATAACCGGCAGTAGTCCGTCCATTCGATTAATCGTAAAGTTTACATTAAAGAACATTTTAATCTTTACGGTTTGGAAACCGTTTGCAATTAGTACGGTTTCAAAACTGTAAAAAAGACATTTAACTGGACATAAAAACTAGGCTTTTCTGAAAGTAAAGAGTACTGCCAACACTGGGATTCGAATCCTAGTTCTGTCGGGCCATAAGACCGACAGATTAGCCCTCTCGGTTATAATAAGTACGCAGATGCAAGGAACTACACCGAAGAGCCATTACCTTATGACCACCCTCCATCCATAACAATGGGCTCGCCCAGGTTTTCATGGTTTCATGGGGCACATTAGGACTTACTTGAACATAGTTGCAAACCAGGTTCACCCATTCATGGCAGCAGTTTTTCTTGCGGGGGATGGTGTTTACCAACAGGATAATGCACCACGCCATAAGGGTCGAATCGTCATGGATTAGTTCGAGGAATATTCCAGTGACTTTCAAGTCATGTCTTGGCCCCCAAACTCACCTGACCTTAATCCAATAGAGCATTTGTGGTCCTACTTGGAAAACCAAATTCGTGCTGCCACGCTACCCCCTCGCAATGTGAGGGAGTTGCAGGACCAGTTGGTGAGCGCTTGGTACCAGAAACCTCAGGCTACCTATCAGCACCTTGTGGAATCAATGCCACGACGAGTGCTAGAGAAGAGGCTAAAGAAGATCCTACATGTTATTAGCAAGGTAGTCATAATGTAATGGCTCTTCGGTGTAAGTGGCTTCCTTAGGTGGGCTTAGTTGGTGCTTTAAAATTCTGGTTGTTTAACCGTATTAGGTGAAAGCAGTTAATAAACGGTTTTTCTCACAGTTAACAGATTGATTACTATCTTATTTATGGTTATTTGGCTGTTTTATTTGGCTATATTAAAATAACAATTAACGAAATTGTTATTTACTGTAGGTTTTAATAACACTGTAGGTTTTAATATTGAATCAAAACTTAATTTATTGCTTTTCAATGGAAGTATTCTCTTGAGAAACTGGACATTTTGTTTTATTGTTCAACATGCAATTTTAGTGATTTTATGACTTAACTAAAATTATTTGAGTGATGGAATATTCTTTAAAAATAAATCTTTAGTTGGAAAAAAAAACGGGTTTAACATTTTTAAAAACATTCTCAATGGTATGACAGTTAATTTAACTTTTTAAATTTACAATGGATCTGAGTGATATTTTAATTGAGTTGCTGTGATAGATAACACTTACGAATATTTTAAAAAAAGATACAATGCCTTGACAGACATTGTATGCTATATAACACTTTAAAAAAAAAAACAATTTTTATACAATGTCTTTCACGAATAGGCGAAGCGTGAGGGGGCACACTTTTCGTTTTTTTAAGAAAATGCTCGTTTATTTTAAGTTTTATGCTTAAATAGATTACATGGGAAAAATAAATCTGCACATGTACATGAAACTTAAAACGAACGAACAGTTTTCTAATAGTAAAAAGTGTGCCCTCCTCACGCTACTTCGATGCTTTCAAGGAAGTTGCGGCCTATTGAAATATTAAATCTAAGGACCCCACTAAAATAAAAATTATCTGGAAAGTTGATTTTAAAAAAATATATATTTTTGAACATTATATGATAATTGTGTGAAGAAGTTTAGGTACAGTTCAAATTTTCTAAACTTTTAAGAACTGCAAGAATTTCACAAGATTTAGTTTTGACTATGATGAACAGAAATATTTTGATCACAAAATTTTATAAGTAATTTATGGAAAGTATACATTTCGTGTTATATTGAATTTATCGTAAAGTTTTTCGATATCAACTTGGCATATAGGTTTGGAAATGCACATCAAAAAAGGCGTTTATTTTAGAGATTCTATTCCATTTTGGGTCATGAGGAAGGGACTTATGATCTTGATACAAATAAAGGAAGAAGAAAAATTCTTGGTACAAAGAATCTTCCTAAAGAGGAGTGGAAAAAATCTTGTTACAAATAAAATCAACTTCCTAAAAAGAAGGGGGGAAATCTTGGTAGAAAAAATCTTACTAGAAAGATGGAAATGGTCTTGCTCGAAAAAAGGGAAAAATCTGGCAAAAAAAGGGAATAAAAATTAATGACTTAAAAAAGGAATAACTTTTTTTTTACCAAGAAAAATGATTTAAAAACAGGAAAAAAAAATACATTTTAGTGCAAATAAGGGGAAGATAATTTAGAAATCATAACTAAATCTATTTATTTTTTTCCCACATCATAAAAAATCCTCAGAATTGATTGGATTTTGTTGGAACATCAATAGAAAAAATAACTCATCAAATTGCGGAAGATTTAATTTTTTCTACTTATAATTGCATAATGGTAGTCAAATAAATAAATCCCACGTTTTGCTCCCTCTCATTCAATAAATACAATCAAAGTTTATTCTTATTTAAAGGAAAAACTTGATATAACCGTGGTTTAGAATTTAGGCAAATGCAAAACAAAAAAAATTTCATTACGAAAAATTAAGCTTTTTTGTGTCTTTTTCAGTTTTAGCGGTCAACTGAATTTCTTGCATTATTTCGGGTTCGACCTTTACATACAGTCTTGCGTCTTGCCTCTCTCACGTGACCGTGAGAGAGGCACCATTTAAATCACTTACTGTCTACAGGCAATCTTCTTTTTCAATCGTCAGCAGAAGCTGGGAATATATTTTACCCATAACATCACGCTAAGAAAAAGGCAATTTAGAAGGTGGTGAGATTTCTTTCTGTGCAATAAACTTCTTTCCACACAAATCTATTCTTTGGAGAACTTCAGAATAGAGGAGAAAAAGTCATGAAAAAGAAAAATGCCTGTTATCCAAAGTGGAAAAGGGAATCTTTTGGCAGCTATTCTCCCGTGGAAAGACGGCTTCTTAACAAGGCCTGCGAGTAAATTTTTGCTTGTTTTTTCTTTTTATTCATTCTCGACGAAAAGAACTTCAAAATTATTAAAACTTTATTCTTAAAAGGGTGTGAAGCCGGAACTATGAAAATTTGCATAAATCTGTTGTTCTCTGCAAAACTTAATTGACTTCGAGGAAAAAGCATATTGCCATTTCTTTTTAACCTCAAGAGGCCAAACTATAATTATATTAGAAAATGTTTCGGAGCAAAAACAATGAAAAGTATAGTTCTTCAATTGTGGCTTCATTATAACCAGTTTAAAATAAATACAGGAATTAATGAGGAAGAACTAGTCTTATTTGTACTTTTATTATTTATCTTATTTCTACATTTTATTTTTATTATGCGTCTTAAATTTGATTTGTTAATGTATTTTTAATTATATTTTATTCTAAGTTTTTTCAAACTTTAAAACACTTTTTTTTTACAAAATTTCTTGACATTGTTGGACAAAATAAAATTCTAAAGAATCATTTTAAAACTTTTTAATTTTTTCAAATTTGTTTGTCTTAGGTAATTCTTCTAATAACTTGTTTCTTCCCATTTGTTTCATTCAATTGTTTCCTTCGTTTTCTATTACCTAAAATATTCTCTTGGTACTATTTCTTTATCTTTAAAAAGTAATGTTTCTTAAATTATTTTTCATCCAATCATCTCACTGGGTAAAAAAACGATAACTGTTCCTGCTAATTGACAGCAGTACTTAATATGAGTCTGTCAGAAATCAATGCTGCTAAATTTAGGACACATTAATTGAAATTCCAGTGATGTATATAATTGTGTTAAATTTTATCATTACCCTCAGAAAAGACAAAAATAAAAAACACTTCTGCCATTTTATAATTATTTATATATATATATATATATATATATATATATATATATATATATATATATATATATATATATATATATATATATATATATATATATATATATATATATAATCTCAACTCTAATGATTCAGGGGGTGCTATGCTGCTTTGGTTTTTTTTTCTTGTGGAAAAAAAGTATTCTTATTTGTTTTGTACATACAGTATGCTAGGCAATGCAAAGATTAGATTTTAAGTACCATTAGTAGAATTGGAATGACAAATTGGATTTAGGATGTTGTAAAGAACGGTAGAGTGTTTTTGAAATTATTTAATAATAGTTAGGTTTGTGAATGCGTGCCGATCTACGAATATACAAAAAATCATATGATATAGTTAAGTCGAGTCGATAATAGTTCATTTTCGTAGGTATAATATTCATACAATTTTTTGTCGAAATATTAAAGAACGTAGATTGATAGCGAGCTACTGAAAAAGGGTTAGTGGATGTATGTTAGTGGATGCACTAGTGTATGAATTTTTTTAAAGTGTATAATATACACTACATGCACATCAAGTCAATAATAGATTATTATCATCGATATTTAAATATTTTTCTTACATATGAACACCAATTGCTCAAAATTTTATTTTCTTCTAATTTATTTTTTACCACATACTAGCATTTTGCATTTTTGTTATCAATTTTGGACTATTTCAAAAATAAATGGCACTTATTTCCCATGATGTATGACCCATGATGCGCATACAATATATTCCCATGATCAATCGAAGTCTTTCAGATGTTTAATGTATAGTGCAATAATTTATTCGTGACTGATGATTCGTGATTTCTTAAGTATAAGATAAGTATTCAGATCTACTATAATACGTTTGTGCAACCTCTTTTGAGTAGCGCTGTCAAGTAAGCATACAATTATTTTCAACTGATATATCTGCTACTGAAAACAAATTTCTATAATTATATTTAAATTTTGTGCGCATGATACAGATTTCAGTGTCATCTGGCACTTTATTGCGCCTTTACTGCAGAGAACCTATTTTGTTAATTCATATAACTTTATTAAAGAGATGGCTTAGCAAACTTTACAAAGGCTTTATGACTTTATAATGTATGGTTTTTAATGGAATTTTTTTAAAAGAAGATTTTTTTTTTAAATTGGGAGGTTAAATGAGAAAATTTGCTTTAATTTGCTATGTAAAACTATATCCCACACATGACTTGGTTTTAATGAGTTAAACTAATTTATTAAAATTGCTTAAAATGGGTTTATAACTTTCTGAGATATTTGTACCAGAAATTTCAATTTTCTTCAAAAAGCTGTCATTCACGTAAGAAAATCGGGTACGTGACATGCCTTTCTTAATTCATTTACTGAAATCTCTCATCACGTTTTTCTGATTTATGGTCTACATTTGAAAAAATTTAATTTTCCGACAATTCAATATTTATTACTGGTAATAAGGAAAAATTCCTAGCGCTTTCTAACTCTCTTCCCCCAAATTTTTTTCCTTTTTCTGTTTCGCTTTTACGTGCGAGAAAGTCGAAAGTCTTTCATGAATATTTAATTCTCCAACCTTTAATGTAATTGAATCGGAAACTTTCAGAAAAAGGTGTTTTTGCTTCTGAAATAATCCGTTTATCCTTCGACCTTCTTTCTCTTACTGGCGTAGTTTTAGTTCTGCATTCTTTCTGATTTCATGACCAATTTTTTTCTGCATCTAGAACCGCGTTAGCGGAGCTATGTGTATTTATATGAATAAATTCGTAAATATTCATAGTTGCTTTTACGTGAAATACAAAATGAAAATAAGCAGACGCTTGTTTTTGAAAGAAAATTCAAACCAAGTGTATAGTTGATAAATTCCACAATCTAAGTAAAAATTGGTAAAAAACTAATAGGTTGTAACATGTAAACATATTGTAACTTGAAATTCTACAATTTAAGTAAAAACTAGTAAAAAACTAACACGTTGTAACATATAAACATATTGTAACTTAAAATTCTACAATTTAAGTAAAAACTAGTAAGAAACGAATACGTTGTAACATGTAAACATATTGTAACTTGAAATTCTACAATCTAAGTAAAAACTAGTAAGAAACTAATACGTTGTAACATGTAATTTAAATCCCGATATTTGTGCTGCTATGTTGCAAAATTTAAAAATTTATTTCAAATATTGAGGACAACAACATTGCTTACTTGTGAAATAAATACTTAAGCAGATTGGTTTTTATTGGATGAATACTTAAACAGATTGGCGACTCAAAACTGATTGTTTTTGACTTTCAACTAGATGTTTATCTGTAGAATTAAAAAGAATAATATTATACAGAAAATTAATCTCTCTACTGGGTAGTAAAGTCGCGGTGGCTCAGGGGGTAGAGCGTTTGACCTCCTAATGAAGTGACCCAAGTTCGAATTGCAAAAAGTATGGTCGATAAGAAATTTTTTAAGGCTTTCGTAATTTTCCTCTCAATGAAACTCAAATGTGGGTTAGTTCCATCAAAAAGTCCTTTACGAAACTTAGATTGTTTCAATGCCTGATCCAGGAATTTCTTTGTACTCTGGATTAGGTTCAAAATTACATGGCTACAGAGTTGAACATTGTTATAAACCCACAATTGGTTCGGCTGTTGCAAAATAAAACCAAAATATATTGGCTCGTTGAAGAGCTTTAGTTTGGAGCTAGTTATACAGCATCAGATAGTTTAATTTAAAGCATTAGGATAAATGCAAAATATGAAATCTGGTTTTCTTAAGATCTGAATCTGAAGATGTTAAATACAATTCCCAACAAAAATAGGAAATTTAATATCACAAATAGGCTAAACTTTGCGAAGATATAAAGCTTAGTTTGCAAGCAGTAAATTCAATAAAAATATATTTTTGAGAATACTTATTTGCGGATCAAAGGATATAATAATTTTTATTTATTTATTTATTTTTACATATCATATTAACTGGGCCAAACTCAGTTTTGAATTTTTAATTTCAAAGTAAAATTTTTAAAAAATATAACTGTTGCCATGCCCGAAGATTTTATTCAGTTAATGAACTCACTCTGAGTCAGTGTTATTTCTAGAGATGCTTAACTCACCAATGTGCAATTTTCTTTTAAACTAAATAATTTTTAAGTCGCAGCTTTAGGTTCATTATTAGATATTTTTAAAGTCGTTATCTTCTTTTTGTTTGAATTAAAAAATTACTTGTTCAACGTATGTTTGAGCAAAAGGAGTGAAGTTTCACTTTTCAAACCAAAGAAGCTTATTTCATTCTACACATTTAAAAGTATGATATCTAAAAAAGATTTAATAGGTTTAATAGTTCACATGGATGTCAAATAATAATATAAAGTAGCGTAGAGAATCCTATACTAAATTTTTCAGAGCTTACGTTAATTCTGAAAATACTTTTGGAACCTGGAAACAAGAAATTTTTTTGAGGCTTCAAAACAAAATAAATCTTTTTACATAATTCAATAATTCTTCTCCCGACTCAAATCTTTTAAATATTTATGCGTCGTGGTGGAAACTAGCTTTACGGTATCAAATAGAGAAACATAAATTTTGCTACCAGAGAAAAAAGTTTAGCCACAAAGCAAAGCAAGTTAGCTTCACTGAATTACAAAAATCAACATATAATTTATAAAAACGTTGTTGTCACTCTGCCTGCTAAATTAAAAATTGCATTTGCTTCAAATGAAATTTAATTAATTGTACTGCACTTTAATTTTAAAAAAAATACAAAATTTAAAATATTAAGCGAAAATACAGAATTTACTAGCTAAGCAAGAATAAGCATATTTAATCTCATTAAAAAAGCTTCTGAAAAAAAGCATATGCTGGTTGCTTATACTTTATGATTGTGAATAATTGAAATTTACGATTAATTTTAAAATTATATCCTTTTTATTTTCTGTAACCTAGCTAGAAAAATTGCATCACTTATATTATCAATATATTTATTTATATTTCAATACATTTATTTATATTTCAGTTTATCAATATATTTATTTATATTTCCTATTAATGTTTGATATACAGTTAAAAAAACGAATCATAATTTGGAAAAATAATCCTCCCTAGTACTGTTAAAAAACCTAAGTAATCTGAACGCAATTTTATTTTCGTTTAACACTTTTTCTCGTAGAAAAATTGTTGATAGCCAGAAATTTTTTTGGTTCAGTGTACAAAAAACGAACCACTCTGAATAACTCGTGATCTAATGATCGGATTTTCATGTTCTAGAATTCAATCTTAATGACACAAGAGGGTGACCTCAAATGGGCTAATTAATAATTGCAAACGATATTTTAATTTCCGAAATCAGACGCAAAAATGTATTTTCTCTGAATAAACATACCTTTTCTCGACGGATTCGAATTTCTGACCCCCAAAACATAGGGGAAATTGAATTTTAAATATCTGACTTTTATCTAAATTTAAATTATCAGAAACTATTTGACCAATTTTCCAAAATTTTGTATTTTGCCATGTAAAATAATGTTCTTTAAAATTATTTTAAAAAATTCCGTGCATTACAATTCAAAAATTTCTCCGCAAACATTAAATAAAATAATAAAAAATCATCAATATTTGCTAAAAGTTATTTTTTGCATGAAATTATCTTTAAATAAACGAATTTTATAATTGCGCGAAAATTTTTTTTTTTTAATTTGATTAAAAAATTCTCGACATATGGCGAAATACAAAAAAAGAAAAATTATGATTAAAGGGTTCAATGCTTGGACCTCTCTTCTGACTAAACTATGGGGACCATATTTCCTAGATTCCTCCCTATGTATTGGGTCTCAGAAATCCGAGTCTCACAAATGAAAAAAATAATTAAAAAGGCAAAAAAACAGTTTATTCAGAGAAAGTACGTTTTTGTGCCTGATATTGTAATTTAAAATGTCGTTTGCATGTCGTTAAAATGTTATTTAGTATATTTAAGGTCATCCTCTTGAACTATCAAGATTGCGATCTAGAACATGAAGATCGTATCATTAGATCAAAAGTTATTCAAGGTGGGTGTTTTTTTTGAGCTCTTAATTTAATTGTTCTATTCAAACAGGGTTGCTACAAATATGTAGTAAACAAAGAGAATCTTGCTTAATTTTGAGTATTTTTAAGTTAACAAATATGGTTATACTTATATTAACAAATAAAATATTAAGCAGCATCTTTTTTAGAGAGAACAAAAACAGTTTATTTTTCATCCATTTTATATAAAAATGTTTTAAAAATTAATTAACGGTCAGACTGAGAAGCCACTGGTCATGCTGCCCCCGGTTCTAATTCCCAGAAATTCAAATTATCAGTAAATGAATAGTCCCTAACTGACACTGTGGAGCACGGGAAGAGATCAAAACTTGGTGAGTTATCGATAGACAATAAAGACAAAATTAAACCCAACCGGCATCAATAATATTAAATAATCAGGCTGCAACGTAATCACCAAGAGGAGCGTTAGAATTTAATATAACCCTGCAGCCGAAATATTTTTTTTTGTTAGAGAAATAAAGTAGCTTGAATAAAAATAAAGTTGAAAATAGATTTTGGTATTCGATTAGTCTCGACACTGAATTAATGAACAATTTATACATTTGTATTGAATTAAAAAGTTACCTGTTACATTGCTTGCTGAGAAAAAGAATAAAAGTATTTATATTAGCAAATTATAAAATGTGATAAAAATTAAATAATTGATTTGATTTAATTATAATAGGATTAAGTACATTAAAAAAATTACGTTTATAAAATAAAAGAAATTTATGAAATTTGTGAAGAAATTATAAAGGAAGTAAAAGAAATTTCAAAAGCTGGAAAATATGTAATGCCCATAATGGCATCACAAGTTTTATTTTTGTTCAACATTTATTTCTCATTTTCATTTTTAAAAATAATACATGATGAAACATTTAAATAAAATATGAAAAGTGGCGTGCAGCTGTTGCCAAAACATGTCTCAATGAGAAATGTATTATTCTTTTATTTTACCCACTTGGCGAAGAAAAGAATAAAAGAAGTTGCTAAAATTCAATTTCTATGTGGTCGTAAAACCAAAAATTGGTTTTAACTTCCATGAAGTTAATCCCTGCTGACAGCTAACGGAAAGAAAAATTCTCGAAATCACGAAAGCAATTTCATGCGAACACATTTTAATTAAAACAAGTTTGTCCTAACTGATTTTCATCGAAACAATTTTTAGGGAAGCCAAATATTATAATTTAATTTTGTTATTTATCTTCCAAGATTCCGCTTCAGTGCAATTCATTATTCAGTTCAATAACTAGTGAATGAAAAGCTAATTTTAAGCACGCTTCTTTTAAAATATTCAGTGTATCGGGTGATATATGTACTATTTATTCACACTTGTTAGCGATAAGAGTGTCGAAATAATTAGCATATATAAATTATTATTCTCAAAGGATTTGCCAGATTGCGTGGGTTGGAAATATTCGAAAGTTTTTCGCATCATAATGGGAATATTTTTTAAAAATATCGTGCTATGTTCACTAAACTAATAGTTGGTAATGATTTGTTTTAATTAAAAGAAAAAGTTCTGTTTTAATTATAAGTAAAAACAAAATTATTTAATATTTGTGAAAACATTTTGTGTGAATATTCAGCAGTATTGTCAGATCAGGGGTTTTGCCCCTAAGTTTAGGGGGATTTTTTTTATCTTCAGTGGGTATTTTAGGAGAATTTGTTTTAGGGGTTCGTTTTAGGGTTATTTGTGAATTTTACTAGTTTCATTTTGGTTGCGTTCTAATATCAAATTTTATAACTGAATGTGTGAGATGGTAATATGAAAATCAATATGTTAAACCAAAACAAAAGATTAAGATTTAATTTTAAAACTTAATCCCTTTGTTGAATATAGTAAGTTATTACTTAACTCGATCAACCTGTATGGTTGGTGAATTTGAATTCAAATTATTTACAATTTTTAATGTGCATGGTTTAAAAATAATGCCAAAGGATAAAGAAAAAAAGAAGTAGGGGAGAGTGGGGTCAATTGTAACATTTTTTACTTAACTATTTTTAACTAGCAAAAAATCCAATATATTATTAGTATTAATTGACAGACGAGTAAAGTAGACTATCCTCTACTAGAAAAAAAATACCTTATTTGAAATGTTATTATATTAGTTATTAACAATTTTTGATAGTCGTGCACTTGTTACAATTGTCCCCACTTACGGGGTCAATTGTAACAGTTCATAAATTCAACTAAAACGTAGTTAATTATACATATTATCATAGTTGTGATATATTTTTTTATTGATCAAAATAGTAGTGATATTTCAGGAGTAAAAATAATAATGAGCAGAGACCTAAAGTGTTAAACTTTAAGGGGTTAGAAATTTTAATTTATGCTGCGAAAGGTGACAAATAAAATAATGCACATGCAACATAATATAAATGATATGGGAAACTATTGGTGGTTCTTTAAGAGTTAAGTAATGGTTTGTAAACATCAGAAATGGGACCTAAGGGGTTAAACAATTGCAATTGAAATTATAAATTTTATTTTCAGCTGTTACAATCGTCCCCTTACTTATTGTTACAATCGTCCCCAAGACGCTATTTCAGCTTCATTTGTTAAAAACAATGCTAGTTAATTAGCAAAACTAATCTTTTTTTTGAAATGTTAATTAAGGTGTCCACTTACATATTCGGTTAATAATTTTTATTTGTTTAAACAAAATTACTTCGTTACAATATAATATTCTAATACCAAAAAAAGTACTTACGTAGCGTGAAAATATCTTTTGTGATGTAACTCTTTCAAAAGTACATTAAAATGGTTGCCAGCAGGGGTGTACATGTAGATTTATTAAATACACCTCGTGAGCCACCTAGGAACCAAATCTAGAACCCGACACTCGAAATTTTTGCTCTGTTACAATCGTACCCTATTACAATTGACCCCACTCTTTCCTACGTACAAAAGTACAGAAAAGATTGGGAACACGAAAAGCAGTTTAAAGGTAAATTAATAGTACAATTGTTCATCCTTTTTTTTTTAGTCATAAGCACATAATTAATTTGTTGATAATAAAATATTGAAAGGTATTAAAGCCATGTTTTCTATACATTATTTAACTTTTGTACTATTTTTTAATATCTATACATTAAGATAAGAATTTTGAGTTTTTTTAAAAATTTTTAGAGGATTTTACAAAGCCATCTGGGGGTGAACGGTTATCGGCACCTGGCAACGCTGATATTCAGTATTGTGATGTAATGTTAAAAAATTTATTAAAAACAAGTAACAAAAAAGGTTTTCTAGTTTCATATTGTTTTTTTTTATTAGTAAAGATTCAATAATTAATTACTTTAATCTAACTAAAATCGGATTTCAATGAATTTAGTATATCATTAACGATGTTATTTAATGCTTTATTACGAAAAATGTTTTTAAAAAAACGTAACTATTTATTTTGTGAGTTTATTTCAAATACGGAAAATATTCAGAACTCACAACATTTATTTATATATTATTATTATTTTAAGTTTAGTTCAAGCATGTATAAATAACCAAAAATGATTATTAATTATTATTTCAAGAATGCAAATCGTTCAGAGACCATAACCTTTTTTAGTTTCTTTCTAAACTACAGGATGTGTCACGATTCCTGCCGGAGTTTGGAAGGTTTACAGCAAACAAAAAATTACCAATGCACCAATAAATTTTATTTCACCAGATTAAGAAACTTTGCAAGTTTTTTTCCTCAAAAATGTTCAATAGGGGAATCTTTTGTGAAGCGCCAGACTTAAAGTTTTAAGTCAAATATTTGCCACATTCGCAGCAACGTACCACGATCAATGCTAAAGAATGCGATTGTGCATTATTATATTACGTCACATGTGAATTACATTATGTGTCATCTGTTTCTACGTCTATCTTATGTTTTGAAAGCTCTTCAAAATGGTGAACGGAAAAAAAAGCATAGTTAAAAACAGCCTGGAAAAAAAACTGAAAAAAAACCCTATACTATTAACATACTATTTAACCAAATGATTATGATTCTTCAATAATTTTAAAGTAATTCTAAATCTCAATAAAAAGCTTATTGCATTGCGACATAACAATACACAAATAATACTTTTTCAACTAGTTTTTTTTAAAAGTAAACTGAATAAAAAAATGCTTAATCATTTTTATTAATATTTTTAAATTTGTCGAAAGATTAAAGCCTTAAGAGACAAGTGTTGGTAGATAAGTTATTTATATGAATATTATGAAATTGCATTTATAGTTAAAAATATCTAAAATATAAAAATTTCGTTTTAGTCAGCTTCAAATTAAGTTTTGTATACTATTTTTTTTAAAATGTAATTGCACTAGTATAATTATTACATTAAGGCCTGGTAGGCAGGGCGCTGGGCCCATGTCCGAGAGTTCGTGGGTTCGAACGCAGCCAGCCGAAGACTCCCCGTGTAGTTGGTGACTGATGCATGTAAAAATTCTGTCGAGTCGCTAAGTCCTCCATGTTCCCATAACAAATCAATACCTCTGGGGATACTGGATTGGAGATCGATCGTCCTCTGATTCAGGTCAAAATTACGATCTGTGGATGAATGAACAGGTGTGACGTATGATGTGGCAGAAGTCGAATTCTTGGCCATAGATGGCGCCACTGAAAAACAAGAATCGCACACTCTGCCTTAAATTTGCTCGGTTTCACCTAGCAGGCTTGTCCGTGTGGCAAGTGGCATTAGAAACAACCATAATTATTACATTATATTTGGATTCAATGGCTCGAATCGAACCAGACGTTAAATATTTATTACAATTAATGAAGTGTTTTTTTTAGAGCATTTTTTCTGTGATTCTTCACCCAGGTGTTTTATTCGTAATTACTTCAATGCATAGAATGTCAATATATTTTGTTACGTGGTTCCCTTACTGAGCGACCTTCTTGTAAAGACTTAAATAACAGCATCATTAAGACTTAAGGCTCTTTCAGATATCTGCCGTACATAAATCTAATTAAACTTATTTAAGTACAAACAAATTTCCGTGAATTAAGTTTAAAATGCGTTACAGAACTACCATTTACAAAACGTTTCGAATCAGAGTAATCGCTCTTTCGTACGAAATTATTTATTTCCACTTACTCTTTTAAAATAAATGAAAATAACATAGAAAGATAGTTTAAGTCTGACAAAGTAATTGAATAAACAACCTAGATATAAAACTTAAAAATACATCGAATAGCATTTGTATCCAACAGACGTTTGCCTTATTTTGATTTATCTGAAAGATTAACATCCGTTCGGCAATTTCTCACAATTTTTACGTTTAATGTGGAGTAATTGAAATTTCATTGGATAAGAATCTAACAGCTATTGATTGTGACATTTAAAATATTGCTCGAAATCGAGGAAATGATTTCTTGTTACTAAAAGTGCATCTTTTATCTTATTTGCCGAAACTCCATTTATTTTATTTCCGTTCTAAATCGGTTCAAGTTTTAGTTTAAAATATTAAGTGGAAATTTTAACAGCTTCACTTACGGAAATTACTTCCGAAGATTGAGTAAGTCGAGCATAAATGCTTCCGGCAGTAAAAATAACTTCATTTAAAAAATGACATTACTGCATCTAATATTTTAAATAAACGTTTTAGCACATAGTTACATTGCAATTCCTTTTTAGATTATTTGAAAATTCGAACTTCACTTGTTATGTCAACTGAAATAATGGAATTTCGCTCATATTAAAAGCAGTTGTTGTTTATCTGCAAAATTTAAATTCCAGTAATAAATTCTTTTGAATACAATTTAGTAGTTCACTTTTAATCTCAAGCAATTTGTTACTTTAAATGCGAGCCATAACATAAATATGATAATTATAAAAAGTTGATAAATAAGATATTAGATAAGAATGAAAAGTTTAATTAGGGTTATTTCTGTTTATGTTTTATTTTTATACTTTTAAATACATTTGCAAAAACGTTAACTGAATTATTCTAAAATGTGTTTTTCCTTTTATGGGCGTAGGCAAAACAAAATTATTTAAGGCTAAGAGTTGCAGTAAACCCAAACCTTTCAAAATTACTCAATCTGGCGTAAAATATCCTCAGAGGTAGACGGATCATTAGTTGGAGTCAGCTTGGCGTCAAGTTACCAGTGGGAGGTTATCGTGGTTTTCCTCTCCATGTAACGCAAATGCTGGTTAGTTTCATCAAAAACTCCTCCACGAAGGCAAATTTCTCCCAATACTTGACTCAGGAGTTCCCTTGTCTTCTGGATTGGGTTCAAAATAAGAAGGCTACAGAGTTAAACATTGGTAGTCGTAAACCCAAAATTGAGTTGGCTGTTCAACGACGGTTATAAAATAAAGTTCCCAATGTGGGCAGATCATGGGTTAAGAGTACCAACAGTGGAAGGTATTCCTCTCCATTGCATCGCAAATGCGGGTGAGTTTCATCAAAAAGTCCTTGGTTATTCTTGATCCAGAAGTTCTCTTGTCTTCTGGGTTGGATTCAAAATTACAAGGCTACGGAGTTGAGCATTAATAATTGTAAACTCAGTTCGGCTATTTAACACCGGTTATAAAGTAAAATTACTCATACTTTAAAGTTTAAACAGTTTATAAATTATGACATTATTTGGTTACGTAATTTACTAGCTTTATTTAATTTAAAATTTTACTTTCATTTTTAAGTGTATTAAAATGTTAAGGTGTTAAAACTTTATTGAAAAGAATATTTGTTCCATTGCCACCCTGTAAACCTTTGTGTCATATTTATTTGCACATTTTAAAACGTCGTTTACAAAACTAATGAACAATGCTGATTATGACAGTATAAGAAATAAATGAGTATATTCAAATAAAAATATACGTTTATTTAATCCATATGCGCTCCTATACCACTTAGCCGATTCCAGTGAAATTTGGTAAATTGATAGTGAGAAGCATTGAGAAAATGAAGATATCGATATTAGATAACATACACGCTCGCATTCTACTCCGAACAATTAGAGCTTAATGTGTGGAAAATGAATTTTCTCCTATTATTAGTTGCATACGAAGTGGAGAAAATATTTGATCTCTTATTAGTTTAAACATTATTACAGCTGTGGATGTTAAAAATTTCTCAGATAAATCTAATTTGTAGCTACTCAAAAAGATGCTAATAAAGTAGATTCGGAATTTAACAGTGAAATATTTTTTCGGTCTATAAATTTATGTTTTTACAATATTTCTAATTATTAGTAATAGCATAAGCATATTGTTACGTTTTTCCAAACTTGTCTTTTTTGGCAATTATGATTGCGAAATTCGTGAAACAGAACTACATATTAAGGATACTAAAAATTTATATTGTGTATTTCAAAGCATTTTCTGAGTAATTACTATGACTTACGTCATGAGTGGAATCGAATCAATATTTCAAATGCTTTCATTTAACCCAAAAAATAAGATACCATTTACAGTGATTCTGTTTGTGATTAGCAGTTTTAATGCAGTTAAGTCACCCAGTCTGTTAGTAGATCTACACTACGAATGGTAGATCTACACTACGTTGGAAGATCTACACTACAAAAAGAGCTTCCTAAGTTTCAGAAACACAACAAGCATCGGGAAGTAAGACTGAGACTGAAAACTCTAGCCTGTTTGTCTGCAACAATCATCCATCGTGGTTAGCAACAATATGATCAAGAAATAATATTGCACAGGCAATTTCAACATATGAAATTATAGTAACTCTTTTATTTGTTGTCAAATAGCGCATTCAGCCTTAAAATCACTGTTGAATATGCAAATTATTGACACAACAACAGACAATAACTAGAAAACTCTAAAATGGTTGAGTATTCCAATCATGATAGTGCATTATATTTGACAAATGTACTATGTACTAAAATGAGTTCATCATACACTAAGATTTGCAAGTATATAAGGAGCTCTTTTGTTGTGCACTAGTTTTAGTGTCGGAGGATTTTTTTAGAGATTTTAAAACTAATATCCCGTTTAACACCTTCTAATGAATTATTTTACCTTTTATAACCCGAGGGGACTTTTAAATCCCACTAATATTATTACCATAAAGAATTGAAACGGAACAAAATATCGCATCGGAACTTGTCTGTCCCTGTAAAATTACTACCGTTAATCATTTCCAGTTGACAACACTTGATTATTTGAATTTGAACATCATTTATAAAACTATTTAGTTATTGATATTTCATTCAAAGAATCCACTTTATGATTCTTCAATTTCATTACACAATTCTCAGCTTTCTAGCTCGATTAATTTTGCTCGTCTTTCACATTTTCAACTAGTTATAAAACTAAATATCAAGCGTTTAACTTTAATTTATATTTTTTAATGTGGTGTAAATCCCAAATTACAAATTTTATGAAAACTTAGGAAATAGTATTTTAAAAAAACATTTGCTAAAGTGTAAAATAGACATTATTTAATTGGACAAAAAAGTTTTGCACACATATTTTTCGCACCTTGGTAATTAAAGAGTTAATACGTGTCAAGAGTTTAAGGAGACACATATAGATTGACTTTGAAGTGAAGCATGCGTGTTCAACCACAACATGATGAATCCGCTGTACGGTTTGTAAAGGATTCATTATATAGTGAGAATAGTATAATGGCAATCGATGAATCACACGATGTATCACATTGCTAAACTTTTGTATAATCAAAGCAACTACTAAAAAATTGATTCGCAATCTTCGCCCAAACATTAAACAGAATAATAAAAGGTCATCAATGGTACAATGCTGGTTTCAATTCAGTAGCCGAAAATAAATGACGAGCCAAATATTTTAATATAATCTGAATGAAAATTCCTTTTGGTTTTGCAAAAATGTTTGTTAAATCAGGATAACATCAGAATAAAATTTTTCATCATTATTATTAACTTCAGATTATTAACTTCATTAACTTCTATTATTAATTAACTTCAGATTATTAACTTGAACTCGTTTTTCTAATTATATAGTTTGTAAAGAATTTCATTTCCATATAAATGACATTTCTGAAAACTCTCGTGATGATATTCCAAAATGTTATAACTTGACTAACAAAATTTACAAGAAACGCTGCAACCAGAGGAAACGATGACACCATAACATCTCTTTAACTTAACTTCATCCTAAAAATGCGTTGAATTTCGTGTTGATTATAATCAGTTAAATGAGTTTTTTCGTTTATTTGAATATAACTGTTTCTAAGAAATTTCTGTATCAACATGCTCGAGAAACTCCAGTTATGCTTGATTTATTCATCTAATTTGATCCTTTGTCACGTATATTGTACTTCATTTGGGAAAAGATTTAAGTGTCAAAAGTTTCATTATTATTTTTTACTTTCTTTTGTATCTCTCCTTCCTTCTTAAACTGTGACAGATGTTGTGATCATTAATATCTTAAAAGATTTTATCCTCACTTGTCGAAAAGAAAGCTCTGAAAACACAACAGATGTTTGGGCACATTATCTTTCTGTCGCAATTCGTGAAAAAATGTGTCATTATGAGTTTAAGTTTTTTTTTCTTTATGTACTTTCAAAATCAGGCTCTTAGCTAGAATTTTACAGAAAAAATATTTCCTTTTTTTCGAAAGAATCTTATTCCATCTTCCTCATTATTGTTATGCATATTTCTTTGAGATCTTAAGTTTTATATTTCAAAATTTTATTTAAGTAGTTTTTCTTCGATTTTTTAAGCGCAAAATAAAACCCATTTGAAATAATATGTTTTTTGCATGATATTTGAATTATGTATAATTCATAGCTTAAAATCAATATATAAAGGATTCTGCGTATGGTAAATTTGTAAAAGAATCATATTCAGAGGGAATACAAAATGAATTTACAAATGTTTAATCATATATGCTGTTCATTAGATTTAAATATGGGTATACACTTTTCAGTGTTCTACAGCTGTGTAACATACAGTTGCAAGCTATCTCACATTTTTTTCTGACAGATGCAATCAAATGATTGAATATGTTTACAATTTTCTGACCGATTTTATGAATTTAATACTAGTTGAATACGAATCTCTAATATAAATGTGTTTATATCTAACAAATCGAATTTTTGAAATCATTGATTTTAAAATAAAATATTCGAAGTAAAATCAACTATTTAACATGATTGTTTACAAATATAAAAAGATGCAGACCTTTTTTTTATTTAAAAAAAGAGGTCATTTGTTGTTTCATCTTAAAAAAGGCCTCTAAAACTAGTAGTTCTGTTAAATGGTTAGTCTCTTAAATAATTATAAAGGAAAGGTTGATAAAAGAAAAGGTTTTGTACTTTCTTAATTTTTTTTTTATAATAATGTGCAACTATAGAAATTAAATATCGCGTACATTAGACAACATACATTTTTGCAAGTTAAAACAAATTCCAAGTTGCTTATTTTCTTGACGAACTACTTTATATGATAAATGGATACAGTCCATAGCTTAAGCTTTTTAAAATTATAAAATCAATTAAAAATAAAATAGTTTTAAATTTATGTTGCTTTTAACATTTAGAAACAGTTAGAATATAAAATAAACTAGTTTAATTCGATATATGTAAAATAAAGTGCTTAGTTTAATCCGTATCGAATGACAATTTATAATTGATTCCCTGAAATAAGAAACGACTATTTCGAAGCAAATAGCGGATTCCTTCAAACAAAATACTTTGAATATGCTCTTTTACCCATTATGTTTCTTTTTAAAGCGTTTATATGTAAATTTTAATGGATTCCATTTATTTGAAGTCTTTTCTATACCGTATCTGCTTCCATTATGTGTTATACTTTTTTTTATTTTACTATTACTGGTACTTTTATAATTCAGAGAAGTTATTTATAGTTTATAGAGAAATATTAGCCAATAACGGAAAACTAATAATCCTCTTTGACTAACATATACTAAATGACTAGAAACTGGCAAATTATTTAAAAATATAACAATTTGATAACAGAGAACTTATCAAAATATTTTTGCAGTTTTCTGGCAAAACAATAATATTTTGCTTAAGTAATCGCATAAGTTTTCACATTTTTCTAAAATTTGCATAATTATGTTTGTTTTCTATGTTTGCATAATTTTATTGATTTTTCTATACAATTGCTACTTCGGTCGATAAAGTTTTTTCTATGCCCATGTCAGACAATCTGTTTACACAGTGAAAAATATTAGAACTCTAGTTTTGCCAGTACTTTTTCTGCAAATTGAGAAATTCCAATAGAGTTTTGGCATATATATATATATATATATATATATATATATATATACAACAAAATAAATAAATACAAGAAAACGCGAAGAAAGTTAAGAAAAACAATAATTGCGGAAAATTAATAAATAAAACAAAACATTTTTGCGGATATAATCGTGTGGGCTGATGAAAAGATTATATCTTTTATTTTCCGGATTTTTTAAAAAAATTTCATCCTTTTTTTTTCCAGTTGTTTGTTATTTTTATTTTGCATTTTTATTTCCCTCCCTTTTTCATATGTCTATAATTTTCCTTTGTTTTATCTTCATTTTGAACTTAATTAAAAATCGGTGCAATACGTTGTAAATGCTACCCAGAGATCGCTAATAAGAAAAGGGATGGCTGTGCAATGTAGTTCTTTTCAACTGAATATGGTTCAATTATGAAAAAGATGTTTAACCTTTATTTACTCTTAAGTTTTTAGAGAAGATTGGAAAACAAAGCTACATTACTTTCAATTTTTTTTAACTTTATTACCGTTGTTGAACAGCCGACCGAACTCTGAGTTTACGACTAAAAACGTTCAACAGCGTATCCTTGTAATTTTGAACCCAACCCAGAAGAAAAGGAACTGCTAGATGATGTACTGGAACACACTAGCTTTTATGGAGGACTTTTTGATTGAACTCACCAGCATTTGCGTTACATGGAGAAGGAAACTACGAAAACCTCCATGGTTAGCCCGATGGGAAGGAGATTCTAACCCATGATTCATTCTAACACCCAGGATATTTTACTTCAGCGCTTTGCTCGCTGCGAGCCGAGAGCAGAATTCGGATTGACCAGCCATCGCTGGGTTGTTGTTGTTGTTAATTTACGTCGCACTAGAGCTGCACAATGGGCTATTGGCGACGGTCTGGGAAACATCCCGGAGGATGATCCGAAGACATGCCATCACAATTTTGATCCTCTGCGGAGGGGATGGCACCCCCGCTTCGGTAGCCCGACGACCTGCGCGCGAAGTCGAGCACTTTACGGTAGCACAGTTTAACGAGGACCAATACCGCACACCCTCGGTCCCTACGCAGACTGATCCAAGTGGGTCACCCACCCGCACACTGACCGCAGCCAGTGATGCTTGACTTCGGTGATCTAATGAGAACCGTGTCTTAACGATCAGTCCACTGCGGGACCAGCCATCGCTGGGATTCGAAGCTGTGTCACTTCGTTGGAAGACCAACGCTCTATCCTTTGAGCCGCCGCAGTTTATGACTCTCAAATGACATGATTAGGAATCGAACCTGCGAAAATTGTTTATGAATAAGCTAACACATTATCCTCTGCATCATAACGTCACAAAATACAGCCGGATTTAAAATCAGATGAAATTCTCAACAAAATAAACAAAAAAAGGACTAAGTATTTTTAAATTTTCAATCCCCAAGACATTTGAGTACGTTTAATATTACGCATCCCAAATACTATTTCACCTCATGAAACGATATCCTTGCAAATCTAATACAAAAACAATGGGATATTCTAGAATTCCAAATCTCTGCTAACGTTTTCTCCATCATCGCTTGGAATAAGCATTGAATATTCCATTTCTTGAAACGCCTACACGGTTTTGATTTTTCAGTATGTACTTTCGGATGAAGTATTTTGTGAGATCAAATAAGGATTTGAAAGGATAATAAAATAGCTTTTTGGCACAACCGTAGAGAAACGAATGTAAAGAGAATAAAATATTTCTTCCTTATTTTGGAGTATTCAAACAGATAAATTTTAATCTAAATATATAAAGTTTCTCAAGTGTCATGCGGGTGTTTATTACGGAGATATTTTATATTACGTCACGTGGCATAGAATTTTTTTTTAAATAACTGGTGTATTTTAGTCGAATTATGCGATAAAAAATACGCTTACAGCGCAAATGCTTTAATTAACATGAGTGAAAGGATTTCTTCCTCTCTGTTAATATATTTTAATTGAAAAAAGAATATAGTACCATGTGTAATATACTGGATTTAAAATATGCTATGTCTTATGAAAAGTTTAACTTAAAGTGTTACAATTTAAAAATTATAATTTTTTTAAAATAATAATAAAATATTGTTTAAGATTAAGGAAATTTTTATTTGTATAATTTATGTTTATAATATTTAATAATAACTAATAATTCACATATTTGTAATGAATTAATCTTTACTAAAAAAAATTGTCTATTAAGCAGGATTTTTTTTAAGTTTCTGCCATCATGAATTGAGAGGAATAAAATAATATATTAAGAAAATTATAAAATGATTCCGTGTGTTTTAAATGGTAACCTTTGACCGCTTACTCAAAAGGGTACACTAAATAAACTGTAGTGTCATAGCCCTCTGAATTTGGTGTTCAACAACCCAAAGAAAATTGCGTGAAGAATTATTGTACACTCTAATTATTGTAGTTAAATTTCAACACAAATAATTGAGAATGCTTTAACTATCGCGCATATTACACAATTCGTGAATTTTCGCAGCCAAAAAAAAATTTTGGCGTAGTTAGTACGAAGAATATAGTAAGGAAAAGTTCAGTTCTTCGAATACTTAACTAAAGAAGGTTACTGCTCAAAGTGGCATGCTTTACCAGAAAAACAACATACAGGGCGAGGCGAGCAACTATAATGGATATTGTAATAGAATATCAAATTATGTGAATTAATTGTTGTTCTGTACGTTGTTACACATAGAAAGAAACACAATGTTCACCGTTACAAAATGTTTGTTTTTAGTTGCGTAAAAATGGCTGTTTTTAAACAACATTCAACTGTAAATAATTTTTTAAATTTTTAATTTGTATCAGTTCTGTTAAGCCTAACACAAATTTGTTTTAATATTCTCTTAGTTTTCTGTTTGTTTAGTTATAATACGGATTTTATTTTGCAAATTAGTGTGTGTATACTTCCTAAACTAACTGTTCTTACTTTAAATTGCATCGTAAAAATATCTTTACTTATTGTTATTTTAAATTTTAACTTTATATAACCCTAAATACAACGTATAACACATATATCAAACCCATAATCAAATATGGTAGTGAGGTCTTGATTTCTGCGGCAAAGAGTAGTATTGACAAACTGGAAAAGGCGCAAAATAAAGCACTTAGGGTTATTGTTGAAGCCGTAATAACTACCCCAGTCACACCACTGCAACTGTATACTTCCAACGCTCCCATCAACATCGAAAATCAAAAGCAGGCAGTCGGAAGTTACATCAAAATGTTGACCTCACACAGAGCAGAGTGGATTCTAAATCAGGAACCTAGTACTCTCAAAACTCACGTTTCACCAGTAGAAATATGTCAAAACATACTTCAAGATCTTACATTCTTACTGAAAGCACATATGAAATTATCAACCCACTTGAATATGTAGACATCGAAAACAACTTGAGTGTAGGGAACTTTAGGAAAAACGACAGTATCGAGGCAGAGCTGAGGGCAACTGCGTTGCAAATGATCTGCGAAAAATACCCGGAAAGCGACTGTCTACATGTATATACCGATGGATCTCAGATACAAGATAGATCTGGAGCTGGTGTTTTTTGTAGACTATTTTCCCAAAGCGCCCCCGTGGGTCATTATATAACCAATTTTGATGCAGAGATCCAAGCAATTTATCTGGCATTACAGAACCTGAAAACAAGATCTGATGAGTTCCTAAGGGTGGTTCTATTGGTAGACTCCATTTCTGCAATTTAAGCAATCACAGAAAACCAATGTTTTAAAACTGAGCTGTTAAACGAAATTCAGCTCGATATAAACCTCCTCAAGGAAATGAATAAAACTATAGTTATACAGTGGATCCCTTCACATATTGGTATCGAAGGCAATGAGAACGCAGATTATCTGGAAAAAACGGAACAACTATGCCTCCAGAAATAACAACCGTCACACCTGATACTCTTAAAAAATACGTTATGAAAAAACAACGAAATAAATAATTATGATTTAACTATAAAATCAAAAGGCAAAATATGGGAAAATATTTAAGACAATTGGTAATTTCTCTGTTACCAACTCCGTAAAGAAGCAGTAACCCATTTTAGGCTTAAAACAGGCCACGATTGCTTCTCAGAACAATTATATAACATAAAAATTCTCCCCAGTAAGACATGCCCAATTTGTGACGCAGGTGTATTAAACTCTAATCTCCTCTTGTTGTGTAAGGGACTAGATAAGAACTCCCAGAAAAGTGGGAATGTCTCTAAATTGTATTGGGACGCAAGAACTCTCATAAATTGTCACTAACTTTACCTTTTTAATGTTAATGTTCAAAATTTTGTTGAAATGTTTATTGATTCAAATGTTTATTGTTCTTGTTTGTTCACTTTACCTAAATTGTTGAATTGTTTCTTTGTTATTTTTCTGCTCCTTTGTGATGCATTGAGCTGTCAAATTTTCTGGATTGAATTCCTAATAAAGCCATATGAAACACATTTTAACTTTATTTCATATCAAAATTGAGGGTAACTGCTTTACGCTAAAAGTAGCGAAAAGGAACATTTCTGTTATTTCACAGCTGAAACTCCATAAAATTATCTGGGCGTTAGACTAAAATACTTTTGGTGAAACAATTTTTTAACCAATTTTGGTGTTAGGAGTCAATAAAAAATTTTACAGTAGTGGTTGCGTCATCCAATTCAGCCGAATGTGGTTATTAAATGATACGAAAAATATTTAACCCTGAAATAATATTCTTTCTAATTTATCATTTTCTTCATTAAAAAGATTTCAGGCTAATAGTATGTGCATTAACGAATTTAGAACAATAAAAATAATAGGTTTAAACGAAAAAAACAATAAAAGAACTTTAAAAACAATGCCATTTTCTCCATTTTACTTACCTTCATCGATCTTCCGTCTAGTACTTTGAAATTAATTAACCATCTTAAGGAAGCTAAATTGGATAAGTTATCACTTCAATTAACTTTTAATTTTTAAATGCCGGTACTTTACTCAACTTAGTTTCCTGCTTGCATTTCGAGTTTGAGTTTAATCATCTTTTCCAGAAAGCTGCTTGCTCAGATAACGAATTTTACCGTGAATGAAAATTTAGAGCATGATGTATAATTTAGGTTTTTAATTACGTCTAATATAAAGAGTGGTTATAAAGGAAGATTAATAAAAATGACAGTCTTTTTGAATATTATTACTTAATGTGGTAAAAAAAAAGTAATTTTTACTTTGCATGGGATTTACGAGAGAAATTTAATAATTAAAGTTTTACTTTAAAATGGTCGTAAAATAAAAACTACTGGACCAAATGTGATGGAACTTGGTGATAGTTTAAAGAAGGTTATGGAAATTTATTTTCCGCGAAAAAAGAAAAATAAATAAATAAATAAAAATAAATTTTAAGAACTCAGCACCAAGGGGGAAATGACATTGAATGCAATATTGTTAAACAAACAAGATATCTTTTAAAAATTCGTTTAATCGTTTCTTAAACGTGTTACAAAGCATGTTCCTTGTGTGGCTTCTCCCATTTTCCGAACGCAAGTTAAATTATATTACAGTATTCTGCACAGTCTTGGAATATCAGGAAGAATGTTACTGACAAGCCGGTGTATCGCATTTTTAAATTCCATCAAATTTTTTCTAAAATTATCACCATAAGTAGCGCTTTTGATATAACCCCATAGCCAAAACTCACAGGTGTTGAAATCTGGCGACCGGGGTGGCAAGAAGTGGGGAAATTTTGGCTTTAATCTGTTCATTTATAAAATGTTGCTTCAGTAACTGTACGACACGTGTACCAATGTGCGGTAGGCCCCATTCTACAAAAGAATCTATAATGCCACGTTGCTGGAGTTCACAGATCACACATTGACGCTAAGAGAGCAGCAGTTACAGGTGCATTTAGCAGGTCCAGCTGTCGACTGCTCTTCCAAGAAAAACGGTACAATTATGAAACTAGCTGTCATACTACCAAGCGGTGACTTAAGAAGAATGCCATGGAACTGGGTAGATAACACGAGGGATTTGTTTGATCCAGATCCTGCAGTAATGGGTGTTGACATTGCTATTTGGGTAAAAATAGGCCTGATTTGTCCACAATATATTCCATGGCTATGTTCGTAAGCTTCCATGTGGGCAAGAAATTCCAATGCGAAAGATTGTCTTGCTGCAGAAATATGTTTGATTTTGTATGAGTAGAACTGCAGCACTTTGCGGGCAATTTTATATATCTTACTGCATGGTGCGTGGATTTGACGTGAGAGAGCCCATACCGTGTGTTCAGTGCAGTTAATATCACTTATTATATTTATAATCTATCTTAATTCTCTTACTGCTTCAGCAAAAGCAAAGAGTTGTGCTTCACATGTTGAGAGTCCAAAATTATTTTTTTCTTGCTTTTCCACAAGATCACAGAATAACCTAATATAACATAATAGAATAACTACACACCTTGAAAAGAACAAACCAACCTCGCCGTTTCCCCAGTTTGTTTCTTCACTACAGTTAAAAAATCCAAATTCTTTATCATGAAACGAAACTTTATCTTTTGAGCCGTTTAAGTATTTCAAAACCTTCCTTGCCAAAATATAATGCCTTTTCTCAGGACGTTTATTAAATTGTAATAAATAATTATTTACAAAAAAAAAAAAAAAATTGGACGTGTTCTGATTTTTTAAATATAAAAGTTCACAGACAATTTCCTTATTTGGCTGTTTGAATAAATCATCTGTTGGATTAAAACAACTATCCACACCTTTAATTATAGGAAGATTAGTTCTCTTACATTTTTCTAGATTATAATTGTTAATTAATGATTCAATATACAGAATTTGTGATAAACTGATTCCGTTTTCATGTTTCAAAACTTATATCGCAAAAACTTTAGAATTTTCAGTAGTTTCATTTAAGTCAAATAATTGTTAACGTTTAAAGATTACATCCGTGTGGTTGGGTGGCGCAGTTGGTTTGTCGTCGGCCTTCTGAGCCCGAGTCTGCCGGTTCGATCCCCGGCCCAGACACCGGATTTTCGGGATGCAGAAAATCCTCAGCGGCCATGTCATATGATTATGCGGCATGTAAAAGATCCCTGGAGTACCTCATTGGCTCTTGGCATTTCCGGCAAAATTAAATTCCTAGTGCACTTTAGCATCCAAATAGAGTCTCGGTGCTGCCATCTAGTGTGGCAGAAACTAGACGTCCAAATTAACATGACCAACGGTATCTCACCCATTGTAGTGATCCTGAAAGAATGGATACCACCTCTGGAGAACGCACTAGGTCTGCTCATCGGCAAGACCGATTGTGAAGCTCATTGGAAATAAAAAAAATAAAAAAAGATTACATCCTCGCATAATTAAGAACTGTCTTCAGCGTTAACACAACTATCTAAAAAAATCGGTTTCGTCACTTTTAGTAAATACACTATAAACAGATGTAAGTTGGTTGAGGCCTACCTATTTCGGTTCTATTTTTTTAAATTTAATATGCCAATTTCTATCAGACTGAGGTAGACGATATAAACTGTAAACCTTGTTCTTACCATATTCTTCTTCAATAAGGAAATCCATGAGGAATTTCCATGCATACAGTTTCTTCAATGCCTCGATGTAAATAAAGAGTTTTAATATCAAAAATTTCATAAAGCAAGTTTTGCAGATAATTCTTACCCTAAGTGGTTCAATGCTTACAAGTGAATATAATTTAGAATAATCGACATTTTTAATATTATATCCTGCTGCAACTAATCAAGCTTTAAAAATTTCTTTGTCATTTACGTTTTTATTTGTATACACCCATTTACTCTTGATTATTTTTCTTTATTTGGTCAATCAACTAACTCGTAAACCTTATGATTATTCATAGAAGGAAGTTCGTTTCTCATAGCGTTTTTCCATTCCAAACATATATCGCTATTTATCGCTTGATTAAAATTCATTGGATTGGGCGAGCCTTTCAAGTCTAAGCCCACGGATATTAGTTTTTAATCCTTTCTGCACGTCTCATAACGAAAGTGTCGTTTTCATCTTTTTACAAGTCAGCTGTTTCCACAAATCAGCATGATTAATCCGATTGCGGAAAAAAATTTTAAGTTTCACTTTCGATTAGAGGTTGTAATTCGTTAAGCTGGGTGGTCAAATCCCTTTTATTCCAATCATAAGATTCGTTTCTGTTTGTTAAAAATGTACTATCTTTTATTGATGCATCAAATTTAATGATTCTCATCTTCATTATCATATTTCTTAATTATCATAAATCCGTACTTAATTATCATAAATCCTGTATGAGCGACTGTCTATAGAATAACCGACGGAAATTCATTGCTTACCAGGAACTGAACATTTTTTATATCGGAATTGTTTAAGAATATGGAAATAAGTTACCCATCCTAAAGTTTTTAAGTAACTTACTTATGGCTCTTTTTCTGACCATAATTTAATCAGAAGTTTTTCTTTGTTTTTGAGCAGAGTGAGAAATGTGAATGCTACAGTTTATGGCTTTGGCCCAAAATTTTAATGGTAATTCGTCGTGCTCTCATAATAATGTTCTAACTCTTTATACGAGAACTCTTATAGTTCATTCGGCTTTGCTGCTGCATTCAGAATTTTAATGAGCAGTATTTTGATGAATTATACACCAGATTTTTCTAAGAATTTATCCGAATCATTATTCATAAATTCAAATCCATTTTCTGTTCTAAAACATTTGGTTTTGTTATTCATTAAGTTTTTATATATTTCTTTTAAATTATCAATTCATATTCAACACTTCATATTTATGCTTAGGAAAATAGATTCCAGAATGCCATAAACAAATACCAAAAAAATTTAGAATTACCCAAAAAGTCAGAATTAATTGGCCATACTAAATCAGCATGAACTAATTCTAAAATAGAACTACTTTGATCAACATTTATTTTAGGATGATTTTTACGAGTTAATTCAGTTGTACCACACAATATACAGTTGAAAATTTCGAAATTTTTAACATTCATGCCAATTATATTTTGCATTTGAGACATATTGCTGGTTCAAAACTAAAACGACACATCTGCAAGCGTATTATGCCTGCAGATGTGTCGTTTTAGTTTTGAAGCAGCGATATATTGTGGATTTAAAAGACATAGTCTTTTGTGCCAAATATTATAAACATCAGAAATTTTTACTACATTGCATTCATAGCATCAGTAGAAATTATGTCAAAGTTCCATATTAATTTCAAAACGGTCATTTACTATAGCTTTGAAAACAATATCATTATACTTACCTAAAACTGAAATATTATTATTCTCACCCAATTCTAATTTATAAGCGTTATCCATTAATTCATTGTAATTAAATTATTTTTTAAATCTGGAACAAATACAACATCTTTAATAGTAAGAATATTTTTACTGTCGTTAGCAAAAGTTAACGACACTGTCATTTTACAAAGTTTACTGTCGTGTTTTACCTTTTACAGTTCCTATTCCCTCAAACTTTAATGCTGAGTTCTTACCTGCCAAGTAAACTAATCCATTTTTTTTTAAATTTTAATTTCTCAAAATGGTTTTTATTTTTTGTCATGTGTGAAGACACAACCGAATCAAGGAGACTAATTTCATTATCTGTAGCATTATTATTGTAAAAATTTAAACTACTCAATAATACTTATTTTGCTTCTTAATTAAAGGTAAAATTACCTTACCTGTAATTTCTTTTGACGCTTCTTCAAGTTTCTACTTCTCGGGGAGAAGACGGACAGCTTTTCTTTCGCTTTAAAAGATCGCTACTCATGAAAAATTGTCATTATTAAAAACAAACAAGGTCTGTTATTGTAGGAATTAACTCCTGTCCATTTTTTGAAAACATCTAATATTTAAACATAAACGTAACAGACAAGATTAAACGAAGCATTTATATTTTGAAAATGAACAGAACATTTCAACCTCCTCATTTGGAAGCGATCATTCAACTTCTGCTTTACTTACAAACTGCGGTTACGTCACAGTTACGGTTAAACTTTTAAAGTCAAATAATTCCATGGTGTTTCTTGACAGCAATGATTAGAAAATTCTTGTTTCGCTGTAAGCGCAAAATAATTGGAGTAAGTTTTACTTTGAATATCATCACTGCTAGCCAAATCAGCGTTTGAGTACTATCTTCTGTTTCAAAATCAGTTGAAACGAGTTTATTTGTGAAATAATTTTAAGCAATATGATTTTGCTTACAAATTAGGCGAGTTAAATTTATTTTCAGGTTTAATTTGGAATGCTTCACTTCTTCAAAAGTTATTCTGCTTTTTTAGCATGCTTTCTTCCTCTCTGATTATTTCAAGAACTTCGTCCAGGAGAGTCCACAAGCCCAAACAATGTAGTCGCTATACGTTTTCTGAGTCATTAATTTCGGTATTATTTATTTCAATCCTGTCGTGATTTTTCAATTCTCTATTTTTCCTGTGAATCTTCGTTTAATTTTTTCCTATAGATTTTTGACATTGTTTTCATTATCAAATTGTAAGCTCTGTTCATTCGATAAGGAAAGTTTCATAAAAGCCAAGGCATCAGCATTATTATTATTATCAGCATCGAACGTCCACTGCTTTTTTCTTTTGTTTTCGTACCGTTAAAGCAATCTTCATTAGGAGCATATTTTATTTTTCAGTGCCAATACTTGGCTGATTTTAATAGACCATGAATAGAAATTACTGCTGATCGGTAATGTAACGGATGACAAGTTTCTTTCCATGTTGAAACTCAAACGTTGGCTATGCTGTTACATAATCAGGAAATTACGACGCCATTATGTCGTAGATCTAATCGCAGCTCTCCTGCCATCTGTAGTGATGTTGACTAGTTGTTGAACAAAATATCTACAACTAAATAGTTCCATAGGTGCTGTCAACTAGTAATGATAAACGGAGAGTCATATTACAGAGACAGACAAGTTCTAATGGTACATTTTGTTCTGTTTCAATGCTATAGGGAAATAGTATTCATGGGACTTCAAGTTCCATCGGTGCATTAAGAGTTAATGATTTCTTAGATAACTTATTCGAGTGCATTAGCAATTGGGCATCAATCCGTGCATTTGTCATTTTGATCTTTTTTATCATATATAACTATAAAAATAGTTTGAAACTTCAAGTAAGGTTAAAAGAAAAAAGATAATTTACCATTTTTCTGTATCAATTTTTTGTTGAAAATAGAAACTTATAATGTAATAGAAACTCTGAAACGATGGTTCAGAGGTAAGGATTAAAGATCAGTGGATCTGATCCTTACTATACTGTAGTAAATGCGCTGAGCTACCAATGTGAAGAACGGGGGTTCAATCTCAGGTGTTAGTTTGATGTCCACTCAGTTTCTGAATGATGAAAGGAATCTTGTCTGAGAATTAAAGGTAAACGCTGTGCATTGTTGGCCACATCGTCACCGTTATGTCGTCGGTACCTACCTGTCCATAACGGATTGTTGTCAATCTTATCATACCAGAGTTTTAAAGTAACGTATTTTTAAAAAAAAATTTATTAACACATTCGCTGCCACTAAAAATGATATTTCCATCCTCTGAAGCCGGAGCATGTAACTTACAGAGAAGCCAACTGCTACGGACAAGCCAAAATAATTTAAAAAACGGTAAATAACTGCAATTTAAAATTTGCAAACATTTGAATAATTTCGTTAATTTTTAAAAGGTTTAACATGTCATAATTGTAATGAAGTGGTGAAATATATAAGCCTACTAATTATTTAGAAATAGTGGTGGATAAAAATCGACTAAATTGAATTTATTAAAACAAAGAATCACAATTGGGTATAATATAGCCTACGTCACAGGTTGTGTTGTTCCTACTAAATTTAACCCAAGAACGGCATTTTCTGCGAGCCTAACTTCAAGCCACAAGTAAACAAACGAAGTGTTCGATCGTTTAAATAGCTGCTCGCCAGATTTTATTGCATTATAAAGAAAAGTTATTGAAACTAAATACAACTAAATAAACAACAACAACTAAAAAAATAACAACAACTACTAATAACAATAACTAAATAAACAACAACTAAATTCCATTCGTTTAGCATTGCGTCATATGTTGTTCCTACTAAATCGAAGTAGTTGTGTTTTTTTCATGTTATACCCAATTGATAAACAACCACTTTAAAATATATATTTGCTGTGCGGAGCAAGTTGGCATCTCTGAACTTATCATAGTCGATCGACGCGCCAGCGAGTGGTCGGCATACCAGGAGGGGCCGCTCTCAAGCGCGTTGGTGGCAGCGAACGCGTTAAAATTGATAATCTAATCAGAAATAAGGATTTTGAATTTTTGCTAAAAAAATGCATGTGCAAGTTTTAAAATAATGATGTCATTCAGCACTTTACAAATAAATTTATATCTTTAGTCTTATTTACATTCATACAGGCACGTTATTCATGATTAATGTCCATATGGCGATACTATTTATATAAATATAACAGTATGAAACGATAAGTTTGTGTAACACACGTTTTAAATAAAAAATAATAGCGTGTTCTGAATATCTTATCTCGTGTACTTTCTTAGGTATTTATATTTTTCCTTTGTTATCACAAAATCAACTATTATGGTAAATGAAGTTAAATAATTGAACTTTCAACAATTAGGTGAAAAAACTGATTCTCTGCTTAATTTCAACTCAGAAAAAAATACAGAAAAAAACACTAAATAAACTATATACTTCGGAATACAGAAAATAAATTTACTTCAATAAAAAAAAATTATTTATTTTATCTTTTTTAAGTATAATCTATATATATATATTTCTATAATCTATATATATATATGATTGCCACTAAAAATGTCACATACCAAATCAAGCTGAGATGGTTCAACATATAGCGCTTTTAAAAACGGAAACTGAAATCACCAGAGAGAGCATTCTCACCAAGTGTGATCTGCTGATGACAACCTAAACAATATGGAAATGAATGGGGGGAAACTGGATCCTACCACGTGATTTTTCAGCCAATAAAAATGCTCCGACGACAATGGAAAACGGTGTCAGACCATTATGATTTGATGTTATATAAAGAAACGTTTTCCTATAATAAAAATTTTTTTTTAAAGTTTTTATATGGATTTGAATGATTGTTTTGAATTCTTAGAATTTTGTGCATTTGCAATGTACCTAAGTTAGTAGCGAGCGAAGCAAACCATATAAGATTGCGTAGCAATTTTCGAGGGTTGGCGGGCGTTAGCGAGCAGGGAGCGCAGCCCACTAGTAATTAATAAAAACTTTAAATTTTATTTTTAACATGAGATCTTACTGAAAACAGTTCGATACATATACTTCGATAAAAAAAGCATGATTTGTTTTATCTTTTTCTAGGTACAATAAATAATAATTGTTTTACATTTTTTTCTTTAACGTGAAATGTTAAATGATATAAATTCCATCTTGTTTTGTATTGCCTGTTTAGTGATAAGAAAATAAAAACTGCATCGTTAAAAGCTAATTACAGTAATTCTAATCAAATACTGCAAGTTAGCAAAATTATTTTGCAGTTTCGAGTTTGGAAGATTAATCAATTTTCAGCTATATTTTTTTTAAAATTATAAAATGCGCCAAAGCTGAAAGTACTGATATTCAAACGCAATGTTGTAATATTCGAGTATTATGCTATTTTACCCTCTTTAATATTCATTATCAACTGACATTACCCAGTGTAAAAGTTTCGCATTGTCTACCTGACATTTTAGTGTGTAACTGAACTACAATTTTCTCTCCAAACCTCGATAGTAACATTTTCGTGTTCAACATTAAAGGATATCTGATTTAAGCAATGTCTTTTGGGTATGCAGGACGATATTGATCCCCGCAAAACTGAACGAGATAGCGAGGCGTGTGTATCTGTCCCCTAAATGGAAATGCATCGAGGAAAACCAAATCCATGATTAATCCTCTCTAGAGGTATTCGTGATGTATGTCCTACCATCTCTCGACAGAAACTAAAGTATTTAAGAGCCACAAATATAGATGAGAATATAACAAAGAATCTCTAGATTTTATTACGAAGAATTATTATCATATTTGTAATATTAAGTTACGATACGATTGCGATAATATTACGAAGAATTATTAATATATATGTATGTTAACGTATAAACGTAAAGAATAAGTTCTATCAAGACGTGCTGTAGTTATTTCGTAATTTGTAATGAATTCTCTTATGTGTAAATTTTGCATCAAGAAAGTGTAAAATGTAATGGAAAAATATGGGTATAAAGAAAGAAAATTTACTATTATTTTCTAATCAAAAATTTTGCATATTTGAAAAATTGTTGCTCAACCAAAACCATGTAACAGTAATGTTTAAGCAATAAGTTAGCCGTGTTTGGAAGATATTATCTTTGATGCAAAAAAAGACTAGGTTGTTTTATGCCGCATTTCCTAATCATAGAGTTTTGCTATGTTAAATATAATATTTCTTACTTATTTTGACATAAATTAAAACGACACACTTAAAAAAAGAATGAAAAGTTTGTTTAATAAAAATTCTGCATCAAAGGGTTAAAAAGTGTTTTCCTGAACCGCGTACGCGAGGTTAAAAAAAAACATTGCAAATAATTCAAGAACAAAAAAAATGATTTTTATCAAATGTTGATTATTTTATGAACTATTTACAACGCAGAAAGCTAATTACAAACACATAGCTTAGGTACATTATGAATATTACTCTTAGACGACTTAACATTCGTCTAATGGACTTATGTTAAGATATCAACATCTTCTAAGTTTTTAAAAGAAATTAACTGGTCATCTTTTTAAATTAATAATTAAATTTCTTATTATTTTTTAAAGTTAAAAGTTTTTATGAACTTTTAAGAATTATTAATAAAAGGAATTTTAAACATTAATAGTATTTCTAAAGTGTTACAAAAGTTTTTTTTTCGTGTTGTGTAAGAGAGTGTCGGAACCAACTACCGCGGTTTTGCCAACATATATAAATGTAAAACTTTATTCTGATAACTAACTTGCAAACATTTTTTTTGTAATAATCTAAAAATAGTTTTTAAAATAAATCAATTAGTATTAATCAATAAATAATTTTAATAACTAACTAATACTTATGTTTAATTACAAAATTGATTTAATTAAAAATCAGTTTTACAACTGATTCAAGGGATTTACTAAATCAAATAATTAAATTAGTTAGTTTAAGTAATTAAATAAAACTTCATACGAAATAATATGTTTAATTGATTGCAGGTCTTGCTACAGCATTAGGCACTGGTGTATACGCCTTGATTGCTATTGCTGCTCATGATCACGCCGGTCCTTCTGTTGTTCTAGCAGTTCTCATGGCAGCAGTGACTTCATGCTTGGGAGGTAAATTTATTTTCATTTATTTTCTTATTTGTTCTAAAAAATTACTACAGAAAAATATGAATGGATGAACTCTGATAGCATAAAGATTCTTTAAAATATATAAAAGATTCGATCGAGGAAAGTAAATACGGTATATCCCAGTGTTTAAGTTGACTTTTCAAACCCCCAAAATTTCACGAAATCTGGGGGTTATAGTTGGATATCTGCTTATACACTGGTAAAAGTTACTTATAAACTGGTGATAAAGTTGGATATTTGCTTATACACTGGTAAAAGTTACTTATACACTGGTGATAAAGTTGGATATTTGCTTATACACTGATAAAAGTTACTTATACATTGGTGATAAAGTTGGATATTTGCTGATTATGAAATATCGATACAAACAATGAGATTGATATGAATAACTCTGTATCAATTTATCCTTTTCAAAAATTATTTTTAATATGTTACGTACTGTTACATACATATATACACCGAAGAGCCATTACATTATGACCACCCTGCTAAAAACACGTAGGACCACCTTTTGCCCTCAAAACTGCTAGCACCCGCCGTGGCATTGATTCCACAAGGTGCTGATAGGTAGTCTGAGGTATCTGCTCCAAGCACTCACCAACTGGTGTTGCAATTCCCTCTCATTGAGAGGGGGTAGCGTGGCAGCACGATTTTGGTTTTCCAAGTAGGATCACAAATGCTCTATCGGATTAAGGTCAGGTGAATTTGGGGGCCAAGACATGACTTGAAAGTCACTGGAATGTTCCTCGACGATTCTACCCTTATGACATGGTGCATTGTCCTGTTGGTAAACACCATCCCCCGCAGGAAAAACTGGGTGAACCTGGTCTGCAACTATGTTCAAGTAGCTTACAGACGTCAGGGATTGTTCTATGAGGATTATGGATCCTAATGCGCCCCATGAAAACATTGTTCCTGGGTGAGAAACCATGAAAACCTGGGCGAGCCCATTGTTGTAGATGGAGGGTGGTCATAATGTAATGGCTTTTTGGTGTGTATGTCATATACTGTCATATTAATTAAGCATTTTTTCACATACGTTGTTCTGCTGCTTAAGGGCAATGACTCGGCAGAGGAAGGGGAGGGACCTTGTCGTATATATTATCCGGTCAATGGTTTCTTCCACGCCTAAATGTACTCTGCCTGTTTGAAATCTGAATGAAACATCAAAAGTCCATTATGGATCCAGCTTTTATTTCAAAATGCCTCTTTAAATTGACATCTTTCGGTAATCAGGATGGACTGATACGTTCAGAAAAGGTCACGATGACTTTAGAGCCTTCAGAAGGACATACGTGTTCCCTTCCCCACACTCTCTGTCATAAAAAAAACTATCTCCAAATATATATATTTAACTAATCACTTTATCCGAATTCCTTCGTTTCCTGCATGCGCCATAAAGCTCAAATAGCGTTTGAGTAGGGGAAACAGTAACGCTGCGCAAAATCTCTCTATTTTATCTCTTTTAGTTGTCACAATCTACAACATCTTGCCTTGTCACAATATACATTAGAAAGTTAAAGATTATTTCAAAAGAGGCCTACAAATTAGATTAAAAAATAGTAGTCTTATAATGTAGTTCCTTACATCCTTCTAAGCCATTGAGGTATACCATATTCGTCTACTTCGGTCGATGCGCAGTAAATATTTTAACACTCTACGTGGACCTTATTTACACAATGACTTTTTTCATAAACCACTGTGTCTATAAAATTAGAGTTTGAGCTAATAGTAATAAAACTTTTTCATATTCGAAATCAGCGCACAAAACCATTTCGTAATCGGTTTACAAATTCTACACAACAAACAAAACTTTCTATTCAGCAGTTGAAACCGTATATTTTATAAATAAGCTGCAGTAAATCTGAGAAAGTGTGGATAAAGCTGAGAAGAAAGTAACTTTTACATTAAAAATTCTTACATCAAATTTAATTAAACCAAATTTCAAAAGAGCCGGTACCAACTTGAGTTATAAATAAAGCTGAACAAAATGAAAAAGCACCAATAATGTCCCATAAATAGGAATCGTATGTCTGCCATGGCCATAAATAAGGTTATAGCTATGAGTTATAGCCCATGTAAACATTTCATTCCTTTACAAAGCTGACCATAAGAAAATGCAGCAACGTGCACTATGATTATGCAAAAAATTTGTTTTATTTTTACATAAATTCAAACACTAACATGCAGTAATATTCTGATAAATCACACGCCAACTCTTTCAATTTCTCTATATGAGCCCATACCAAAATAAATATCCATTGATTAAGAAAATTAATTCAATTTCACGCATTTAAATAAATTTTAGAAAAAAGCTTTTTGATGAAGCTTTTTATCAATTTTTGATGAAATGAAACGAAACAAATTTGTGAAAAACAGTAAAGCAAAATATTAGAGATTGATTAAAACATATGTTTAATTCGTTATTTCGTAACAAGCAATTAAAATTAGATGCATTGAATTATTAAAATAACTAGAAACTGTTAATTTATCAAACAGTTTTAACTAACTTCAACCTCTTTAGGTATTGATTTATTTTAAAATAAATATGGTGAAAGTACTTTATTTTGTGCTTTTAGTTTTTAACTTTAAAACCATTTTAACGAACCGCTAATGTAAATATCAAAGAAAAATGTTTAACCGTAAGAATGGGTTCTTTCACAAATCTAAAAGCTTACGCGCAAGTTTACCCTCTTCCTTCACAAACATAAGAAGCTTAGACAGAGTTTTGTCAAACGTGCAAGGTGTATTTACTAATCCTCTGTTTAAACAATGGAAATAAATAGAGGCAAGGATGAAATCCTTAATGAAGTTTGCTATTCCTATTCATTTTCTGTTTACTTATTTTAATACCTTATAGCTGTAAGGATTTCTTGGATTTTAATGCTTAGCTTATAGAAAATATGCTTTTAGGCAACCAATCGCGTAAAAAAATCCGGGTAAATGTTTTCAAAGATGTACAGTGCAAAAAAAAATAAATAAATAAAGGGACCACTCTCAATAACTTTCGATCTAGGATCAAATCTACACTTTCTAAGACTCAATCTTAATGGCTTGAGGGCGTGACCTCAAATATGCTAATTAATTGGTGCTGAAGATATTTTAAATTACAAAATAATACGAATGTTAAAAAATTCTTATATTTAAAATACTATTTCTAAGCCCAATGGCTCAGGGGATAGAACTTTCGCCTTCCAATGAGGTGAACCGGGTTCGAATCCCGGCGATGGCTGGCCAACATGAATTCCGCATCCGGCTTGCACCAACCACAGTGCTGATGTGAAATATCATCAGTGGTAGACGGATCATGGGTTAGAGACACCTTGCCATCAGGCTAACCGTGGGAGGTTCTCGTGGTATCCCTCTCCATGTAACGCAAATGCGGGTAAATTCCATCAAAAAGTCCTCCACAAAGGCAAATTTCTCTCAATAATTGATCCAGGAGTTCCCTTGTCTTCTGGATTGGGTTCAAAATTACAAGGCTACGGAGTTGAACATTAGAAGTCGTAAACCCGAAAATTGGGTCGACTGTTCAACGACGTTTATTAAAAAAATAATATTTCTCAGAAACTATCCAATCTATTTCGTTCAAGCTTTGCATTTTGTTATGCATAATTACATCCTTTAAAATTTTGTAAAAAATTTTATACTTTACACTTCAAAATTTTTTCGATTGGTATTAAATAAAATAATAAATATTTACTAAAATTTATTTTTTGCTTGAAATTATCTTTGGATAAACTAATTTATAATTGTGTTCAAAAAAATTTCAATCAATTCCTCTCAAATGTTAAACTAAACACTTGTAATAATTGATGTAATTCATCCCTAACTCTCGTAATACATGAAATGAAATTCACTAGACCGTTCTGTTTGGCGAAACATTTAAGGAATGTTTGATAATTTCGTGATTCCTAGGACGATGTGTATGAAGCATTACTGATTAATTAAAATACTCGCTACAGATTACCCAGTTCAATACATTTAGACGTGAAACGCGTTAGTTTAGTAGTACATGGAAGTACTCTTTTCTGCAACTTTAAATTCTTAGATTTATTCGAAAATGTAATCCTTTATTTATGATTTGAAGAACTCATTCCCTCATTGCATATCAGTCTTCATGTTTGTCTAGTATTTCATCACAGAAATTGAAACAATATGCAGCTTGACAAGATATACCAACATAACTTCTTAGAAGTCCGTATTTTTTGCAACTATAATTTATTAGATATATTCTTAAAAATATTTATTCCAAAAAGTACACTTTAAATTATGTGAAAAATTCACCCCATCATTGCATCTTCATCTCCATCTTCGTCTTCATCTTTGTGAGTCACTCTTCATAACAAGGCAGTGCTTCTGAGATTTGCAAAGTTGGCCAACCCCTAATAATTTAAACTAATCACATGCATCTTTATAATAAAAATGAATATAATAATTGTGATATTCCATTTTTAATTTTAAAAGGAATTTATCATATTAGGAACCTTTCTTTGCTCAAAGTAAACCAGATCAACAATAGAAATGTTCCGCTATTTAAATACATATACTTATATCTAATAATATGTGAAAAGTATCATTCTGTGTTATTAGTATCTATTGTCTACAACTAGTTTAAAATATAGTACTATAATTGTTTTAAATGCAATTTTATTATATTCATGATTGTTATAGGTTTATGCTATTCAGAAGTGGTAACAAGATTTCCAAAGGGAGGTTCTGCCTACAGTTATGTGTATTCAACTATGGGAGAGTTGTTTGCTTTCATTATTGGATGGGGCATGGTACTGGATTATACTGTAGGAGCAGCACTTGCTTCAAAAGTTTGCAGCCAGTACTTGAACGCTGTACTAGACTCGAAAATATCTAATTTTCTACAAGGACATGTTGGACAGTTGAGTTTTACTGGTCTGGACAAGTTTTTAGATTTACCGGCGGTGGCAGTGAATTTCTGGATTTGTATTATGCTGTTCTCATCTATTAAGGTAAAAAAAAATTAAATTAGATTAAGTATGTTTAGTTATGTATGTTAATTATAAAAGCTATTGAGGTGAGAACGAAATTAAGTAACTTTAATCAAGATTACCAGTTTCCATGTTTTACAAGCTTTCAATGTATTTTAAATATCTCGTGTGCGCAACACTGTCCCCATCCCTGAAGTAGACTCGCAGCTTGCTGACCACATAAAATTATTAGACTCATGTCTTTTTTTAAGCTTACGGCTATTGTTTACATTCTAGCCGAGCCTTTTAGATTCAGCCTTTGCTAACGTTTTGGTCTAAAGCAAATGGGTTTAATAGGAAAATTGTTGGGCCAAATCTTAAGATTCTTAAAAAGACTGTGGATGAAAATAAAATTGATGCTGCTAGTGCGCTAATTTAAAAAAAAAACGCACTTGAAAATATATTTTACTTTTAATATAAGTTGATTTACGTTTGATGTCAAAAGGAAGTACGCTTGAATAAAATAGTTCATCGGTATCTTTAAGCTGAATTTTAACTAGAAAGCGTGTTTGTTACTAGCTATAGCTCAAAAAGGTAAATTAGATGCCCGACCCCCCCAAATATGGGTATGCGGGAAAAATTTTCATCTTGTCGCCGTGACAGTTTCCCGCACAGCCGGAGGTGGACAGAGAGTATCTGCCACACGCATTGACCGAGAGGCCCGGCGAAGCCCCTCCGTGGCATTTATTTAAAAACAGGAAAAAAAAACATAGTACTATTTTGGCAACAGCCCGGAGGTTAACGGGCAAAAATACAAAAGTAACAAGTTCCCCTCTAGAATTAGACGTTTTATATGTATAGTTGTGATTATTCCGACTATTAACTATGAGGTGAAATTAACCATCTAAAGATTGATGTTCACAATAAAATATATGAAAAAATCAAGAAAAAAAAATTTTTTTTTTAAAGTTAAAGTTTAAAATTTGTCCAACGGACCCTTATAAAAATTTGAAATTTAATAAATTTAACGATATCAACCATGTGAGACCCAGAATTTACCGTGTGAGAGCTGTCAAAGTATAATGGAATTTGTACAAGCTTCATGAAAAATATCTTTGGTCAAACCTCATGACCGAAAACTGTTGGTTAAAAATTTAAAGTTTAAAATACAGAAAAAATAATAAAAAGATTGTAAGGGACAATTGATAAAAGGAAAAAAACATGAAGTTAAAGGCTAAAATTATACAATTGACCAAAAGGGTCTAAAAATTAAATTTCCCAGCACTTAGGTAAAGTGCTCTTACCGTCGTGTTAACCATGGGATGTTTTCGAAGCTTTTTTGTCCGTGTAACGCAAATACGCGTCAGTTCCATAGATTGAATCTCTTATTAAAGAAAATTTGCCCTTTTTTGCTACTTGATTTAAGAATCACTTTATCTTTTGAAGCTTTAAAATTACAAGAAAACGGAGATTGAATTGTAACATTAAGGATAACGAAATCACCATATTAATTTTTGCTCCAACTTTGGTGATAAGATAAAATTTCTCACCGAGTATCGAAAAGTTTAAGAAATTGTATTAAGATCAATCTTATTGGTAAAAAAAACATATGTAGTTATCGAATGATTGTTTTAATAAACCCTGAAGGTTTAAATATTTTTCATTTAATATACCGTCATTTTGTTAAAACACCTTGCGTTTAACACAAGCTACACTAATAAGTGTAATTGAAAATTTAATTAATTATAAGGTCAAGCAGATATCTCCACAGTATAATAAAGTTTCAAGCTAATCATTCTATCCAAAAAGAATTTAAATTATAAGTTTGATCGAAAATTAATAGATTTTTATGTTGTAATCAACCGAAACCGGCCGGGTAATAAATCAAAATCTTATCGGACACACGAAACCGTCAGCTTATAGCTGAGTGGCCGGATCCGGCTGGGTGAAAAATTCAACTTTCATTGGTTACCGGATGCCAGGACCTATCAAAATTTTAGAATCTGGTTCATCTCTAATTTTTAGAATTTACTGCACGGATTTTTTCACCAAAAAACTAATTTGGATAGAAAAATAACTGAATTTTTAGCATTAATATATTTCAATTGTAATTGTTAGTGATTGATAAAAATTCAAATGGAAAAAAATGGAACGATTCACACAACTTTCTTCTAAGCCTACAATCTTAATGATTGTTGTTATTTAAAGAACGAGAATAGCTGTCATCATAGATAATCAAAATCATCTTTAACAGTTAACGCACGAGTTTTTTTTTTAACATAAGAATGTATATATACAATCTTTGAAGTCCTTCTTTGACCAGTGGCCCAATTCAATTTATTAAAAAAATGAATTAAGATTCAATTTAATCAACATACATTCCTTTTAATCTTTAAAAAAATACTATAATCCCAACTTCTACCTGCACCCAATCAGAGAACACCATTAATCAGACAAGATAGAAGAACCTATACTAATCAAGATATACAATAATCAATCGTGCAATACAAATGTAAGAGAGTTGTCTTACTCTCAACAAAATACATTAATTTTTTCATGGGAAACTTTTAAGTGAGGAAATGGAAGAAACAACCATGCAATACGAATGTGAGGGTTGTCCTACAATCAATAAAAATCACACTTTTTTTTTTATTGGAGAGACTTTTGTATGCTCAAATAAAAACAAAATGGTGGTAAAACTTCAGCGGTTTCAACTTGTTAGAAACTATGTGTTTTTAAATTTCATGACATATTTCATAGATTGATAAAATATACCGTCCCATAACTTAATGCAGAAATTATTTCTTTTACTATACCCTTAAATTTGTCGCACAGAAATGTGAAATTGTATTAAATATTAAATTTATGTAAATAAATTTTTGTTTTGATTAAAGAAACATAAATTGGCTAATTTTAATTTATTTGAAATCAAATAGTAATACGTTATACTATAATAAATAATCATTTTTGCTACAGTATAATCTCGATATCTCAAAGTTGAAGCGACCCGAAACAATTTCGAGATAGCGAGTTTGATAACAAGTTAAGAACCAAATACGTTCAACAAAAGACATTCTAAAAAGGAGAGTCATGATATATCAGAATAAGTTCGAATAAATATGTTTGTATAGTAGTTGACAATAAGTCTAAATACAGCAATGATAATTTAATTTTTAAGAGAAGCACAAAAATGATTATGCACTTAAGTAGGGAAAAAAATTGATTTAAGTAAATTTACATTAATAGAGTTTATTAAAAAACTCTACCATCATTTCTCATCATATCATCAAACTCTACCAACCTGCCGACATTTTTTCGAAATTGCTCATCAATCAACTTTTCTATTCGAAAAATAGCTGCCAAGTCATCGGTTTCCATGTTTTCGGAGCATTTCATGAAACGTTTTAATATGTGGACAGCATTTTTTCTTGGGATGCTTTAATGTTGAGTGCTGGTACATGGCGATTTTTCCGAAGAAATTTAATTTTTACTTCGAAAAGTATTCGACTTAACAAGGTTTTAAAGAGAAACTCTTCGACATAGGAATTCAAATTAACATTAGGTGGATATGTAATGACATGGGGAAAAGTTTTGTTGTTGACATAATAAGGTTTTCAGATATCGAGAGAGTACTGATATTAATAAAACATTGTGAAAACTAAACAAATTTCCTAAATATTACAATAAAATAAAAATGTGGTGATCTGCTTGAAGTAAGGGAAGTGACATGTACGTTATTGTAATGTCTCAAAATAAATAACAAACTTAGAAATAATAGAATAATTAAGGTAGCGAAACTATTAAAATACCAGCACAAACTTTATAATAAATATATTTTTATTTTATGTTGTCTAATTATATCTCCTTCAATGCTGCAAGTTTTGTTATGTTTCTTTTCTTCCATTTATAAACATGGCTAAACTGAGCATTAATTATTCGTCCTAAAGGAGTGTCCTAATTTTTATGATGACCTTAATATTAAGTGTATTATTAATCTATTATAGGAATCCGTTGCTTTTATATAATGTGCTATAGAAAGGTTGATAGAGTTTGAAATATATTAAAATATAAGTATTCCATTCAAAGTGAAGAAGTTGTAAGGGTTCACATTCCCTTTAATACTTCATACCTGCATATATCAAGGTTTTTTTACAGTTGCTCTTCTAAAGAGTATATCGCTTAAAAAATAACTATAGAAAAAGAAGAGGCAGTTGCTATATTAAGTTTTATTTCGCGATTTTGTAAAGTTAGTATGTTAGGAGGAGCAAGCACTAAACGAATTCACAGTACTTTCAATATGTTTAAACGGTAGTTTCACTTCAATTATATATTTCCTTATTTTTTAATAATTCATAAAATGATTATTAACTATGGAGCCACTTACTTCCATAATTTCGGTACATACATATCTGCAAATGTAATAAATATTATGTGGCAAACAAATATTATCTAACTAAGACGAATTAAAATCTGGTTAGGGTGCTACAACTTGTAAAAGATTAAGATCCCCAGATCTTAGGTAATGTTTCTGCAACATGCATTTTTGTATGGAATAATAACGGCTCTAATTTGATTGTTTACGTTAATAATAAATTGCACGATATAACTTCATTAATGCTTCTTTCTTGGCATTTAACGAATAATAAATAAAATTAGAATGAGGCATTTTTTAACCAATTTGAGTAAACTTTTATTTGAATATATTTTTGTATTTATAGCATAACAAAACGGCAAATACGAAGAAGGTGATATGATACGCTTTCAAATATTAGAAATGAATTAAATATTGACGGCTGCTCTTTTAAAAAATTTATTTTGTGTAAAAAGAGCTCAATGATTATTTTAATTTCTCCGAAATAAATATCATAAAGTTAATATTATTATTTAATTATGATATTTAACTTAGAATATAAAGGATTCGAAATAGAACTACACCAAATCTTTCCGGGTGAATAAAAGGAGGCACCACATGATAGTTGTAACATCTGATAATTAAATCGCGAATTTAACATGTCAAGTTAATCTATATAAAAAACGCTAATACGTATGTATCAATAAAACCGATGATATTTCTTTTCTCGCGTTGGCAACAGTTTTCATTTTTAATTGATAGGCTTCGGCGAGCAAGAGCACGTAGTGAGCATCATATGTCTAATCGGGCGAATTCTCACCGAATTATCAAAAAAATTCTCGCAAAATTATCTTCATCGAAGCCGATGCTTTACATCCGGCATTCAGTACTATTTCATACTGTCTTACAACACATGGTTTTAGCCCTCTGGTGGGAAAGACTTTAAAACAAAACTTACAACAGTTACTTTTCTCAACAACTGAAATTTAGAATAGCGTGATTAAGAAAAAATATGTGAACTGTTTGCAATTTCAAATTAATATTGAAATGCACAGGTTTAAAATTTTCTACAGTGAAAAATTTTCGGAACTTCAGTGTTCAAAAAAGTATACAAAAGCTAGACGTTAAGAACGTATCCAAAGAGCGAGCAAAGAGAGCATCTGATTGAAAGCAATCCGAAATGAACTGCGAAAGTAGTTCCTGGGGTTGGCGAGCAGGGGGCGAAGCCTCCTAGTGATTATATATTTTTAAACTGATTGAAAACAACTTCTTTTATTTAAAATACAAAATAGGCATTGTTCATTTCCTTCATGATCATTGCATCATCAAGAATTTTTTTTATCATGTTTATTTTTCAACTGAATTATTATTACTGAAGTGGTAAATTTATCATGCGAATTTCAGTGATTTCATAAAATATAGTATTTACTCTGTTATATTTTATAAGTTGAGAATATAACATTGCGAATTAGGAATAAAATGCATCGTATCTTATTACAACAGAAAAATTTCATATTTTAGCTTTACATAGTTACTTTTAGTATTAAAAAATGAATTTATAAAATTATTATTTTTATTTTAGATTGTATGCATGTTTAACAACATATTTGCAGTGGGGAACTTATTTATTGTGTTATATTGTATAAGTTGAGAATATAACGTTGTGCATTATGAATAAAATGCATCGTATCTTATTACAACAGAAAAATGTCATATTTTGGTTTTGCGTAGTTACTTTTATTATTAAAAATTGTATTTATGAGATAATTATTCTTTGTTTTAGATTCTATGCACGCTTAATAACATATTTGTAGTGGTGAACTTATTGGTGATATCAGGCACTGTCGTTGTTGGCATTTTCAATATGGATTCTGAAAACTGGATTGCTGGCCTTGGCTTTTTTCCAAATGGAATTTCTGGAGTAAGATAAATTGTTGTTCATTACTATATTGAAATAATAATATTTCTTTAATTTGCTCTCTACAGTAGCATTATATAAATACTTTTGATCTATATCATATGCTTAGTCAATTATTGAATATATCCAGATAAGACGGTACATAACGTACACTGAACTTTCCACAAAGCATAAATTAATAGGAATCGAGTTTAATATAAAATTTTGAAGAATTTTTTGAGTGGTTCCAGCGTTATTTTTAACCCAAAAGATCGAAGGTTTTAGAATTTATTTAAACAATATGCAAGTCAATTTCAGTCTCTATCAGAATCTTCTATCTCACACTATTAGTGGCTAATAGCTTAAACTCTATCCATGATATGCTAATGTTCTTTCTATTATTGATTGATTGATAAAGAGCGGTGATATTTGAGACCAATCATCTCAAATATTAAATAAGTTATATGGTCTGCAAGTTGTTTTTTTTTTTGTGTTTGGCGTCAGAATTTTTGGAACTATTTTTGACAACATGTAACGCTGATTTCAAGAACGCAAAATGTTCTCTTGTATCAGCTTCGTTTTTGGAGATTCATCATAGTTAAATTTCAAAAATGTTAATTCAATAAAAGAGAAAGATGTCCTAAACTGATTTCGACTGTATTTTGTATTCTGAATTCAAAGATTAAAATAACTTTTCTTTATCATTCCAGTTTTAAAACGCTGAGTTTATTTATTAACGCTGATCTCTAGTTTTATTATGCCAAATCTACTCGAAATATAATAACTACGACGTTTGTTTTAAACTAGAGCTAATAGTTTTTTTTCTTTTTATCTTGAAATCGACATACCAATATTTTGCCAAAATCAGTTTTAAAAAATCCCAAACATCAAATATACAATTTTTTGCAGGACATTGAAAATAGCATATTTTGCCAAATCTACTCGAAATAAATAGTTGCGACGTTTGTTTTAAACTAGAGCAAATAGTTTTGTTTTCTTTTTATCTTAAAATCGACGTGCCAAAATTCTGCCAAAATCAGTTTGAAAAAATCCTTAACATCAAATACACAATTTTTTGCAGGACATTGAAAATAGCATATTTTATAATATAGCTAACGCTGTATCTCTTAAAGTAAAGCAAATGGTGGAAAATAGTTAAATATTACAGAAAATAGTTTAATAGAGAAAATAGCTAAATATTAGAAATCAGCGTTCATGAGATTATTAACAAAGCCAATTTAAAAAATACTGCCACACAATTGCATGCTGGCTTGCGATATTAATTTTTATTCAAAATTATTTTCTATCTACGTTTAAGGAACTTTGTTTTGTTAATTATAGCCAAAATAATTTGTACAGTTTTATATCATTATCATTTTAATATTATTATTTCAAAACGGGAAACATTTTATCTAAATATTACCTATCTTACTACATTTTAGAAGTGAAGTTATTTGAAGGGCGATTTCACAGAAGCCTAATTATAATTGTATTCATTTTTTTATACAAATACAAATGAAATGATTTTTACGCATTCTCATTTTGTACAAAGATATTACAGACACAGATACGTAATTATCGAACATTTTTTGACAAATATATCAATCTCATGGGTAGAACAAAACCGTGGTACTTTAAACGTTGAAAATTAAGTAGCTTATTTATAAATTAGTTTTCAAACATAAAAGTGCCAAATTAGCACGTGAAAGAATTATCCAAATCATTTGTAAAATATCTACAATATTTTGAGAAAAAATAAAATGCTTCAACTTTAAATAAAGAAATATTAGTTTCATGAAACGTACATACTGATTAAAATTCACTTTAATTATACTTAAGCCATAATTTATCAAAGTATTTCTTATAACTGGCAATAAAATTATTGAGAGTATCTATAAAATTCAATATGAAACATCTGAGCCTTAATATTTCACGACAGGAAATTAACATCAGATTGTATTATTTATTCTAAATTATACAAGATGAATTTTTATTATTCTAATTATAGTTAACAACTGTACTGGATTTTCTATTGGAATATTGTATTTAACCAATTTCACATGATCTCTTGATTTAATTAAAAATTAAAATTTTTTTTGTATATTTTAGTAAGTTTGCTGAAATTGGGAAAGTTTAAAAAAAATCCAGGTCAATATAGCTTAAATTTTTGCCCATTCTATTGGTTGCTTAAGTTTCTTTAATAAGAATTACTGTTAAATAATGTTGTTAGTTTCATTATTAGTGATCAGTTTGAAGATTATCTTTTTTTTCTCCAAATATTCGAGAAAACGATTCCTTTTTTGATCAGAACTCTCTGAAATGAGTTTCATATCTTTAAAATTATGAACTCAAAAATGAACATAAAACTAATAATTCTAATCCAATTTAAAATTTATCAAAATGAAAAATATTGCAGTACATTTGAATTTAGAGTTATTAGCGTAATGTAGTGTTTGTATTTTATAGACTATCAAAGTTCCTAAAATCCTCTACGGTTAAAATATTATAGTTATTATGTAATAGAATTTTATCTATATTATTCAGGAAAATCTACACAATTTTTTTTCCTTTTCATGTTGCCAACTATACCCAATTTCCTAACATCAATAAAGCGCTAATTTAACAAAAATGTTTTTTTTTTCAGATAATATCTGCATCATCACTTTGCTTCTTTGCATTTGTCGGCTATGACATTCTAGCCATCTGCACTAAAGCATCTCCACATCGCTCCCATACATTTCCATCAACTGTCAGTTCTATCTTCGTCATTGGTCTTCTAAGTTGCTTCAGTATATCTATTATTCTGACCCTACTTGTGCCATTTTCGATGATTGAGGCTGAGGCACCATTGTTACAGGCATTTGACGTACGACAAGTTGATGGAATGAAGTATTTTATCGCCATCGGTGCATTGTTTGGACTTATCTCTTCAGTGGTTGCTTCTTTGGTTTCACTAGTCAAACTTTTTGAATCATTAGGAGCAGACGGACTTCTCTTTAAATTTCTGAGTAGAACTCAAAGCCATTCCTTACTGGCCGCTGGAGTCCTGTCTTCCATTCTGTCTTTACTCTGCAGTACCAAAACTTTAGTGCATGTTCTAGGAATGGGCACTTTGACCGCTTACATGTCTATTGCCCTTTGTGTTCTGTGCACTAGATATGGAGTAGGATCGCGATTCCGAGCAGATGCGCTCGAACGAACAACTCTGGATTCGTTGGAACTGTATGAGGAAGACTCGCCAAATGATGTTAAAACAACAGATAAATGCAGCGAAAAACTGTGCCAAACGGAAAAAGATCATATGAATGATCACACAAAACCAATTTACGGTACCTTGAGTACAAAATCTGTGTCAGTGGATTTCATCGATGAATCGTACATGACGTGCTTATCAGAACTATCACCACATTGGACCAAACAGGAACCAAATCACAGATCTGCAGCCACCGTAGCAGGTCTCATTGGAGCTGCTTTACTTGTAATGCTGCTGATGGGAGTCATGACTTTACACATTCCTAAATTATTGCCCCAAAACCACCTGTGGACAGAGCTTTTCGCTTGTGTACTGTTTTTACTTATTATTGGATGCGCGGCAGCTATTTTCAGACAACCAAAACACAAACCCCAAATTAACAACAAAGTGCCATGCATCCCTTTTCTTCCATTAATCTCTATTTGGATGAATGTACATTTGATCGTTGGTCTTCCATACACTGCATGGCTCTTGTTTTTCATCTGGTCTCTTATAGGCGAGTATAACACTATTCTATTAGCATGCTCATAGCATACCATAGCAGTAATTAGGAAATAAATTAATGCAGAGATATTCTACTGCCTGTAATATATATTCTGGTTTTATGTTATATTTTATTCTATTAATGTTTGATAATTTTGTAATGATTATAAAAATTTGGAACTTTTTAAAAAATGTATTTTGATAATTTTGCAAGTTTAACTATTTCAAAAATATATTAATTTATATTAACTTTACCTGAAATCCTTTTACATTCAAGACTTCCATTAAGATATATTTAATTTTGTACTCGATCAAAAATTTTATTGTTAGTTCTATTAATTTTTTTCGTTTAACTACTTTTCTTATCAGAGTAAATATTTTCGCCATTGAATAGCTAAATAGAAAATAAGTGACACTTAAGTGAATTTTGGAAAATCAGATTTCATATGCAAAAGAGCATATGGAAAAAAACTGTTTGCAAAACATATTTTCTTATTAAAACCACCTAACTTAGTGACTCAGTGAAACAAATAAATATTAATTAATAATTTATAATCGACAATTGGGTATAATATGAAAAAAGCACAACTACTTCCACTTACTAGGAATAACATTTACCTTTTAGTTTAATTAATAAACTGAGTTTTAAGTATGTTTACTAAATTCATAAACTTCGGTAAAACAACAATATAAATTATTTCCAAAGGAACTAGACTAATACAATTCCAACCTGGCGAGTAGCGACTTATAAACAAGACACTTCGTTTGATGCTTTTACTTGTTGCTAGAAATAAGGTTCGCAGAAAATGCTGTTTACTAGTTAAATTTAGTAGGAATAACACGATCTGCGACGTAGGCTATAGTATACCCAATTGGATATTTGCAAGCGACCTCACGCGTATGTCAGCTTATCTAGTTCGACACAGGTATCCAATTAAATATGACTAAAAAATTGAATCAGCGTGATAATAGGCCGAAGTTGTAAAGTTAACAAGCCACGTGATTAGTTGCAAGTACTCAATTATATGTTTGAGCCTTTGAATACCAAAATATTCCTTTATAAACAAGTTTTTTCAGTGAAAAGTTAATACAAACCATAACTTTTATTCACTAAAAGACCACGGTTTATCAGTTTCTAAGCTTCTTACAAAATGACAATTTATACATAAAAAAAAGCTCCAAACTTTGCTGACTTGTACCTTACTTTATTTTTGTTGATAAATTATTTCTTTGCATAACTATTTCTTAGCTTAACTGTTTTGTTTTAAAACATTGTTAAATATCACTTATTTGCTAATTCTTCCTTAAACATTAGTTTTAAAGCGGAGCACAGTCTCAATTTTTCCTCAAAAGAAAAATGCTTTATTTTTTTTTTAAAAAAAGAAATATTCTATACGAAAAATTTAAAATAACGCGTGAAAGAAGTGACAAATATTTGCGAATTAATAAAAAAAAATTTTATTTCTCAGAGCTTTGTTCTAATTTCTTAATTTTTCATAGCACGATGTTATGTTATAATCATTTATTAAAATGCTATGACTGTATACAGTTTCCTACTATTTTGAAGTGATATCATCATCTAATTATTCTTATCATCATCTTACTCGTTTACTCGTTTCATTTTCATATCAGAATGCATTTGTTTACGATCAAAATTCCTGCATTTCTTTAATTCTGATCTTCATTATCGTAACTATTTTTCATTTTGGATTAAAACTTCTTAATTTTTAATCAATTAGCTCATTTAAAACTCTTGTATGCTTTTAACTCATGTTCTTACTCATTAGGCTCTCTGCTGTACCTCAGTTATGGAATTTGGAACAGTTCCGAACGGAATTTTCAGGATCCGCAGGGCGTCAACCTGCTAAACGTTAACGAAGACGGCTGTGAATGTGATAAAGATAATCTCGAAGAAGGAAAACACGAACATTAAGGAAGTATCATAGATGCTTAAGTATCATAGAAACATTCATCATAGAAACATTCCAAACAACAAATATAGTTTTTATAAATATGTTTTGAAAGACATTGATTAAAGTTTACATGAGCAGACCGATTTTTTATTACCCAATTTAAAGACACTTTTCCTTTTTCTTATTTTGACAAAAACGTACCTGAAATTAAAATATTTCGAAATTTATAGTCTGATAACTTTATTCCAGTATATAGCACTGGATAGAAATATGCATAAAAGTTGATAATAAAATCAGAGTCTATAGTAAACGGCACCTTGCCATGTGTATATGTTCTTATATTATATCTTGTTGTGATATGTATGTACATAAGTACATAGATATACTCCATTTAATATATATTAATGCGAATTATAGAGGGGGCTGTAAATTTTGGTTATAAATATGCCTAAATGACTCAGAAATACAGTAGTGTATAGTGTATATGCATTATTTATAACATAGATTATGTTTCTGATGATGTTTCTTATGTCCAGGCAATTAGACTACTCTATCATAATTTTTAATACCGTCTTGTTTTTTAACATTATTTTAAAAAGTTGTAATTTTTGTATATCAGCTCATGCATTTAAAAATATGCTATTTATTTTATATGTAATATAGTATAGACCGATTTTGACTAGTGTGAAAGAAAACCCATATATAAAATAATGTATATATTAGGATATTCGAGGATGATGGTATAGAATATCAAAAATAAAATTTTTCTTTTTTCTAATTTTGTTTCAAAAACTTGAAAGCCCAAACAATTTCTAGAAAATAAACGATAGCACTAGGCTCAATAAAAAATAAATGGCTAAAAATCTGGTTTTTATTCTTAATTAAAATATATGCACGCTTCTTTCAAGATGCTGATATACTAATTTAAAAACTTTAAAAATTAAATTCAGTAATTTCATAATAATTTACACATTTAAAAAAGTTGCACTATAGGAGCAGTACTGCATTTTATAGGTACTTAGGTTGTTTTGTGTTAATACCAGAGAACTATTATATGTATCATTAAAAATATAGGGCAATTCCATCATTTTATTTCAAGCGAGATGTATATGATAAATTTATATTTTAAACAAAAAAAAATTGTGTATGTGTATCGATGTTATAAATAGCTTTGTATCAAGCACGGGCACAAAGAAATGATTTTATTAATATTTATGAAAATGATATATGTAAAAAATTAAAATATCTGAATGTCCCTGCCGTGGAATTATTATTTATAACGTATGACGTCACTCCAATTCAACACAATGATGACTTTAATAAAACTAAATGGACAAAATTACTTAGACTAGGAAAACAGAGTCTAAGTTTTAATTTGGTCTTTCTATTAACAATATACACCGAAGAGCCATTACGTTATGACCCCCCTCCATCTATAACAATGGGCTCGCCCAAGTTTCTCGCCCAGGAACAATGTTTTCATGGTGCACATTAGGACCCATAATCCTCATAGAACAATCCCTGACGTCTGTAAGCTACTTGAACATAGTTGCAGACCAAGTTCACCCATTCATGGCAACAGTTTTTCCTGCGGGGGATGGTGTTTACCAACAGGATAATGCACCAACTCATAAGGGTCGAAACGTCGAGGAACATTTCAGTGACTTTCAAGTCATGTCTTGGCCCCCAAATTTATCTGACCTTAATCCAATAGAGCATTTGTGGTCCTACTTGGAAAACCGAATTCGTGCTGCCACGCTACCCCCTCGCAATGTGAGGGAATTGCAGGACCAGTTAGTGAGCGCTTGGTACCAGATACCTCAGACTATCTATCAGCACCTTGTGAAATTAATGCCACGACGGGTGCTATCAGTTTTGAGGGCTAAAGGTGGTCCAGTATGTTATTAACTGGGTGGTCATAATGGAATGGCTCTTCGGTATATATCTAATTAACATAACAATGAAGCCAGTTACTGAGATCATCTTCAGAACTATACTTTAAAAAATCTTTATATGAAGTTAATTGTTTTTCGAAAGCAACGGAACGTCTGCGATTAATTTAATTTCTTGTTTGTTCGATTAACCTATGTGATGTTTGTAAAATTTGCAACACTTAGAAGAAATTGAGAGAAATAAATGAAATTTATTTTACATACTGACAACGGTACATGAGCAATCACTTTGACATTCTAATCATTTGCATATCTTACCTAACATTACATTTATGCAAGTTTGGGTCAATTTGCATAATTACTTCATGGTGTCGCGAATTTCATAAATATTGGTGTAGTTCTAAACTTCCGATTACCAGATGAGGACATTTTCTCTCCATGTTTATAAAGTAACAACTAAGCTCTTCACAAAATTTCTAAATAGTTTATACCTTTCACGCAACGCCACACAAAACTGATACGCAACCAGTCACGCAAATTAAAATTGTTAATCACAAAGATATATACTTACAATTCAAATCTTTTCCTTCTTTAATAGAGCCATGAATAAGAAAAGTAAAAAATATACATGTATTTGGGATGATTAGGATATGTATAAATCTTATTTTTCAACAAATAAAGACTTTTCGGCTCTTCCAATAACAGTTGTTGGAATTACATGAAATGGTACGCATAGTAAAAGCTCTGGTGGCACTCGCATTAAATGTAAGATATTTAAAAAAATACTAACTTTGTACAACACATTTCTTACTCGTTAACACTAATCTTCGATCTGGAAAAATCACAAAACGTACAGTCGTCATACGCAAACCTTAACTCAAACGAAGCAACATTTTAGATTCTAACCGTACCGTCTAAGTTTAGGTAGGTTTTTTGCTTCAGCAGTTTTGTAATTATCAAAAATGTAATTGGTAATAACAATGGTAATGGTAATTGGTAACAGCCACCACAATGATATTGTTTTGATTTTTATTCAGATTTTTTTAGCGAATCAATCACAGTGCAACATAAAGGAAATCATATCTAAACCACAAAATATTTTCCAGATTTTTACACTAAATTAATTTGCAAAATAATGCACTCACTAATATATTTCGAATTAAATTATTGAATAGTAAAGGGAGACTAACTTATTTGTTCCTTTCCTTCTTTTTTCAAACATATAGAGTGGTAGGATATAGTTTTTATTATTAAGATTTATTTTGTAGAAACAAATAGTTTCGTCAACCATCATACAATAATTATATAAATATTTATATTGGATCTGAAGTCGTAGCACAGCGTTTTTTTAAAGCTAAAGTGGTAGATAGTTGGAAAAATAACCACTTTTTTCATATAGGTGTTTTTCACCATAGACCATTTTTTATAACCGGACATCAATGGGTTAAATCTGTTATAATTCGTGAAAATATTAATTGACTTCCATGCATAAAAGTATTACTCACAAATTCTATGTAAATAAGTAATAGAATTACATTTAGGGAGAATATTTTAAAAAAATAAGTAGAAAATTTGCAAAGAAAATGAAATTTGCGAATAGTATTAAAACTATTCATAAATGCGAATTTCTATGTATTATATAATGAATGATATTTTTAATTTTACATATTTTAATAGACCGATTCCTAAGTAGCTGAATACGGAAATAATTAGAAGAAAGCTAGAAATTATTAGCCCTATCTTGAAATCAGCTTCAGACGCCACATTGAATCTTCTGCAGAGGATGTGATATTAACTTATAAGTTAATATCACCCCTCAGCTTATAAGGGGTAAGATGTGATATTAACTTATATCTAGCAAATGAGATTTTGTTTCTTGTAAACTTACTTAAGATAAATCGAATGATACCATAAGAACTTGTAAGGGTGCAGCTATAGCTTTCGCGATTGATTAATACAAAAGAAATTATCTTCTTGTCTTTGTACCAATTACTTATTGTTTTGTTGATACCATTAGTATCTGAAGACTTTTCCACTTTTTCAAAAAATTTTACATCATCTAGTAAGGTTACCTATAATATCACTAGATGCTATTGATATTATAGGTAACCTATTTTTAATTACAGTATGTAGTTACTTATGCTTAAATTATTCAAAATCCAATGCGGTTAAAACCTGATTTTTTTAAATGCTAGCGTTTGCTTTTGTTCCTATTGTTTTTCTTCGAACTATGATGTATGTATTAAAAGTAAAAAAAAAATTATTTATACCTTTTTGAGTGTTTGAAATTAGTATTTATACAGTTGAAGTTTTGTTCGAGACTTAGCACAAGTATATAGGACTAATAGTTAAATAATTTTAAGATTTTTAATCATAAAATACATAAATTTTTGATTTATACAAGGGTTATTTTTTTAAGGTCTGATTAGTCATCTGCACAGTTGAAATCTGATAAAGCTTTGCACACGTGTGTTGCGGAATACTCAAATAAGTGTAACTGTTGACTGTGAAATGCCCTCATAAACATGGGTACAGCAATTAAATCACTCGCTAAGAATAATGTGTGAGCTACTAGTTGATTACTTCATGGTTCTCAACGCAGTCAAAATTCATCGACTAATGAATAGTGAGTATCGTGAAACTTAAGTGACAGCCAAGTGTGACAGTGTTGCAGGTACTTTGAAGCATGGCATACTGACGTTCATGAAGCAGGCGGTCAGGAAATGGAACTAGTGTTAATCGATAATCTTGTTCAGGGGGCGATTCGAGAATAATTCATGATTTGTGTAGAGTGATTTGTTGTCTGATTTTCATCTCTTTGCTTACATTAAACTCTTGCTAGCGGAAAATTTCTTTTGGCACAGGGAGATGAACTGCATACAAGCGCAGAGAGTTGACTTAAAGCAAAGGCGGCTCCCTTTTATGAAGATAGTGTTGGAAAGTACGCTACGTAAATATCTGAATCGAAGCTGCGACCGTGTAGTTAAGTTAGTAAGTGTTGCTGGAAAGTTATTAAGTGCTGCTAATAAAAAAAAATTTACCTTCACTATTGTTTTCGTTTTTTTTATTTGACCGATCAAACCTTGAAAAAAAATCTGTTTTATTGATTTGATTTTGGCCTCTTCTTGTTCAGAGTAAAAAAAATGCTTAGAGATAACAACACTTCAGTTGTTTCCTCAAAAATAATCCATCCTTTTTGCAAATTCAATATAACGCTAAAGCTCATCTTGGAAGAGGGACAAATTGCAGATATTCATTGTGGGCCTGGATAAAGACTTTAAAAATAATATCCAGCATTTTCCTAATTATTTCCGTAGTGAGCTTTTTTTCTTATATTGATACGGAAACTGGTCTAAAATAAAATATTGAGAAATAGTTTTGTATTTATAGAGCTTGTAATTGTTCTTCTGTAGCTACGTAGTTTGAAATCTTTATAATAGCCTAATTGAATGTACAGTATGCTTGTTATGATATTTTGTCTAGAAATGCCATTTAAAAATGCAAAAAAATCAACTATGACAAAAACAAATTTATTTATGTATAAAAATTTTAATGTGTATATATCTCTGTTATACCTGTAGATGTATTTTATACTTTATACATGTTAAATGTATGAAATATTTTATTTGTTGTGCACTAAAGAGTTTAAAAATCACCGATTTACCCTGAGTTGTAGAACTATTTGTTTTACAAATATTCTTAGGCAATTATGAAGAAAAAATGAAACCAATTAAAAAATATTTTAAAATATACTTACATATTTTTTAATCTCTTCCTAAAATCTGATAAAAAAAATTGAAAACTCTCTGTAAATAAACACATTATTCTTTGATCAACAACGAAAGTAAGTGGTTTTAACTTAGCACTACATTATATATAGTATGCTGTTTTGTAAATAAACAAAGAAAAACTACTCACAGCACTTTTCATAAATTGTTTCGACTTACTCAAGATATTAAAAAATATTTAAAGTTAACAATGAATATTCGATGATGAGTTTAAAATGGTTTCTGGTTTTCCTTATTTGAAATTAACTTGCTTAAGTGAGCGCATAAAATATCTGAAGCATCCTTTATAAACATTGAAAAAAAATGGTGGCACAAGTGTTATCTCATGAGGCAGAAATGATCTCAGGAACGTTTCAGATTTATTAATCCATAAGTCATCAATTACAATTGAAAAGAAAATTTTGATATTTCTTAGAGATTTATTCATTTGCTCCTTAACTTTGCAGTACTTTAGTATGGTATGAAATGTATAATAATTGTGCATTCGATGATAAAAACATATTTTGTAGAACTAATTGCGCATTATATAAACTTAATTTTAAGATATTAGGGTTCATTATATTCCATCTAAGGTTATGTATGAATGTTTCAAATTTATGCTATTATTTCTTTGAATTTTGAAATAAAAATTGCTACAAGTTTATAAAATTTAAAATTTTTTAAGTAGTTTTTATGAATTAAACGTCTTTTTCCAACTGTCTTTGTTTTTCATCTCTCTGAGGTGTCATCTGGGTTTGCGACTGTCAATGTTCAATTCAGTCGCCTTCTAATTTTGAACGCAATTCAGAAAACAATGAAACTTCTCGATCAAGTATTGAGAAAAAGTTTCCTTCGTGGAAGACTTTTTGATGAAACCAGCTCGCATTTGCGTTACAAAGAGAGGAAAAACTCCCACGGTTAGCCTGACAACAAGGGGACTCTAACCCATGATCCAGCTACCACTGAGGTTATTTTTCGTCAGCACTGTGGTTCGGTGCGAGCCTTGTGAGGAATTTGTATCGACAAGCTATCGCTGGGATTCGAACCCGGTTCACCTCATTGGAAAGATAACGTTCTATACCCGGAAACTCTGTACTACTTCTTGTACAAAATTGGGATTGAAATAAAATAGGTGGTATGATATAACTGAAGCATGTTATGATTGGATTCGTTGGTTTTGCATGAAAGGCTGCAAATATAAGAGTAATTTTCCGGGCACGAATATGCGATGGAGAATATTCCAGAATTCCTAAAGGAATATTCAATCACTAACTTCCAACAAATGATAAAGTGTCGTAGAATAAATGCTGGCAATTTTCAATTAAATATAAAATTTTGGTGTATTAATGTCTAAAAATTTTTAAATCCTTTAATCCTCGATAAAATTTTTTTATTAGAATTGAAAATAGCTCCCGAATCTCAAGCAAGTGCAATAATATTATCCCAATATGCCGACCGGCTGTGTTGGGGGCAGGGAACTGTCCTTGCATCAGAAAGGTTCTGGGTTCGAATCCCGGGCAAGGCATGAATATTTTTTCCTTCTCTGTACTATCTGTCCTCACTGTGGGAGCGATGTTGGCCCACCTAATATGGTGCCCCTAAGAGAGAGGTCAACAAAATCGCCCTGTAAATGCCTGAATTGACGGATGTTAACACAGGGGGGCATTGGAAAAAAAAAATATTATCCCAATATTTTATCATGTTCATAACATATACTAACAATAATATAAAATTATAATTCAATAAAATGCACATTTTCGTTCCAAGCCGCGCCTTAGTAGAAAATGACGTTTTCTTAGATGCTTTTTAAAACTTTTTATTTAGGTTTCAGAAAAATATTGTATGCTCCATTTTCTGTCTTCTTTGTTTCCAAGTTCTATGAAAGAAAAAATCTTGTGCTACCATTTTTTTCATAAAAAAATCCAGTCCAGGATTAATCAATATCTCAAAAGCAAAATGTTTAGTACTTTTAAAGTATTAATTGAGCAGTTAAGCTCAGTTTTTTATTAATTCAAGCAGTTTTCTAGATGTGTCCTATTTGTTTTTATTATTTTTTTAAAAAAAAAGGTTTATGCGAAGAAACGAAGTTATATAATAAGTAAAATATAGTATGGAATTCATGCACGTTTGATATATGATATATTTTATTAAATAATCGTAATACATTCAACGTACACCTTATCAATAAGTAGTTGTAATAAGTATTGGTAATAAGTTTTTATAAAGTTACTATATCACTTAAATTTTAACACATCACTCCGTAAGGTTTTACATCTAGATATGTTGTTTTAAGAATTTAAATTACTTTGTTGCAGTTACGATAATGTAAGCTGGATCACCAGTTTCGGAAGGGACGATTAATGTTCTTACAATTTTGATTGTATATTTAAGAAGAAAAATTATTAATGGAATTTAAATTGTAATATCATGTTACTCTCAGAAGATCATTTAATTTTATGGTGTACCACACAATGTTATGTCTTAATGTGTATTCTGCAAAGAATAAAGCGTATGTCTTCCGTGTCTTTAATTATAAATGTCTATGTTACTATGATGGTAATTATACATTTTATACCATTCATACTTCAAAATGAAATCTATTATATCGTGTGTAAGCTACCAAAAGAGACGAAATCAAACGCGTAATACTGTGAGTAAAACTGGACTGGAAATTTTAGTTGTACAGATTTTTAAATATGGGACTTTATATTTTTTAAACTATGCTAATAAGAGTAAGACTAACTTTGCAAATTTAGTTTTTATTCCCAAAAAAGTAACAAGTGCTTAAGCAAGCTAGGCACATGTTCTACTTTTTACTAACTATTGACTTTGCAACTTTTGGCAGTTTACTTAAGAGTAAAATTAATAGAATAAAAAGAAAAAAAGTGAGTAGAATAAAAAACAACCTTTACTCTGAGGGCTCATCTTTTGACACCGGAGGGTACGTCCTTGCAACTTCACGAATGAAAGCACTGTAGTAGAGATGCCAACTTGCTCCGGACAGCGAATAACTATTTTGAGTGGTAGCCTTTAAATGTATGATTCTTGGTTTCAAAATCCGATTTATAAGGGTTTTATTCACCCCTACTTTTAAATAATTCGAAGGCTTATCTGATACTCCACTTTGTTATAGTAAAATCGTGTTGAGTCTCTTAAAACTTTTCAAAATTTACCAAAGATCCCCAAAGTTTAGAGTGCAGTTCTCTACTACCATTTAAACTTATTTGTCGTATCCGGAGCAGTTGGCATCTCTGCTGTAGGCATCATCTGCCATCGAATGGTTTCCAGATCTTCACCACATATACTCCCCGAAGTAGCCGTTGAATTATCCTTCCGTGTGGCTAGTATGATTTTTTTTAAATCTTTTAATTGCACTCCAGGTGCTCTCAATGGAATTAGTGTGGGCACCGGTATCTAAAAACATTTATTCGTTCCCCTTTCAATCACGCCAAGCACTCAGGCTTATCCCTTCCATACTTCATATTTCAAAACTTGCTCTCATCAATTTCCACAACAACTTTCATTCCTCTTATCTTGACGCTTTCCTTTACAATTGCAACCATACATACCTCTCGACGAAACATATACCAATCAACCACAATGTTCTTATTAATTTTAACTTCATACGCAACAAATTCATTTATACATCTTACAAACCAATACCTTGTCTCACACAAAACTTAATTTACTCATAGAAAACCACGTACCTCTCTTAACACTCCGACAAGCATCAAGCGCAAACACATTCAATCGCCACTTTCGACATCTTCATTCAAAACCATCCACCGTATCCTTTCGCTCAATCAAATTCATTTGTTCTCCACATTTAGGGCATTCATACGTTTTCAAAATTAAATTTTGATTCATACACCATTCAATTATCGCTCTCTTACCTTTTGCATTCAATGAAGTTAAAAATTAACTCGTCCATTCGCCCGCCATTTCAAACCGGTACAGCACAAAAAATATTAAAAAATGAAAAATGGGAAAAATATACTTGAGGGTGCCCCTTGGCGAAATTGGCGACTTATGTTTGGCACCATACTTGTTTGCCCGGAACGTAGTGGTAACCCACAAACAGGACATTTATATCTATTACTAATTAAGCCTTCATTCATACACCAGTCAATCACTGTTTTTTTTTCATTGTTATTAAAATCGTACAGAAACTTAAGATTTATCTGATTGACAGTATTCATTTTTAGTACCAGAAGCAAAAATAGCCTTACCAGCCGGTATCCAAAGTAGAACTAACGGATCTCTGAAATTACATTTAAAAATTCATTTAAAAACAACGCTAAATTCTAAACTAATCAGAATCACGATTAAAATCTAAACCAATTAGAATCACCATTGGTTTTCAACATCGCCCAGCTTGGCGATCAATCTCGATCACAACTTGGCGGGAGCACCCTCAACTATAGTCTACCCGAAATAATTACAGTAATAAATGAAATAACGGTTAAAAAATAAATAATAAAGATGATTCTAACAGAAAGAGACCAGAAGCATAAATGGCGAAAAAATTAACCCTCTTACCTCTTTTCTAACGAAATCCAACTTTCGCGTAGGTATACATATCATATAAGCAATCAGGTTTAAGAATTTTGGTGGTGTGATCGGATGCTCAAAATAATCTCCATGAAATATCTTCCGGAAACCTAGTTTGGCGAGGTTTAAAAAAATCACCACGGGTTGGGCTATTCTAGGATCCACCCAAATTTTGATTTAGTGTAATTAGAATAAGAGAAAATAAATATATATATATATATGTATATATATTATACCACATTAATTACATCCAAAAACAACTTACAATCTCTTCTAAATCAACGCCAGTCTCGTTCTGTTTTAAAAATTTTAATATAAAAATATAATTTACATGTTATGTTCATGATGCTGCATTGTATGCTTTATTATTTTTCTTGCTTTTGACAGCCTTGCTTTCTTAAAAGTCCTGACATGCCGTCGCTAAATTTGCTTCCTTCACTTGACAAAATTTTCTCCTTTTTGAATATAAAGCAAGCTCTTTTCGCATCTATTTTGTTAAACAATGTTGATTGCCCTTTTAAGTTTCTTTGGCTTGTAGAAATTATGCAATAAAATGTCAACAGGCAAAAAAAAACGAGTGAATAGCTCAAACTATCTCAAAATTACATTCTTGATAATGCATCAGCACCTTTATGCAACTCGGCAGGGCAATGCATAATAATAAAATTCAAACGCTGTAGTATCAACCACCACCTTGTAAGATTTGGACTCTTTGGCGTCTCCTCTGTTAAATACTTTAAAGCATAGATTCTCAACCTTTTTAGCGTTGCCGCCCCCTTAAGGAGCAAAAACCATTTCAACGCCCCCCTTTGTGGAAATCCAGTTATTCAGAGGATGGGACTTAGTGAGGTGTGCTGAATTATAAGAGTCAACTTTTTTAAGCAATTTTTTACGCTTTAAATTTGTTTGTTTTTTTCTAAAAAATAATGTGTACATTAACTATATAATTTTCTCACGGTAATTAATCGCACTTTATTTGTTATGCTAAAGATAAATACGTTTAATGAAAAAAATACAACAAAGAAACATATGCTTGAAAAGAATAATTTATTCTTAATTAGATAATCAAAAAAACACCCAAAATAATTGTTTAACCCTAAAAAGTAGTATTAACGAAACATTAAAGAAACTATGTTAGTGAGATGATTGTATTTAATGGTTCAGAACCAGTTTCTTCACTCTCGGTTCAATACTGTTAGTGAGATAAAGACGCAAAACCCCTTGTTGCACAATTTCGAGTCGATTTCTCTTTTTTGTGACAAGATTCGTAACAACACTGAATCCACGTTCGACAAGTTAGGAGGAAGAGGCGATTGATGTTACCTTTAAGCAAAAATTCTCTGAGACGATCACCACTTCAAAGTTTCATTAGTTAAAAGTTCGACCAATTCCTCGTAAATCTGTGCTTCTGCTGTTTCAATATTCACAAAAGGGTTTATAACCCATAAACCCATTGAGGGACTTCCAGAAAACAAAACATCTTTAAAACGGTCAGAAAAGTCCATGTGTAAAGAGTCAAGGTGTTGACTATATTCTTTTGCATCATCAGAGCAAAATTCGCCTGCTTGGCTGAACTTATTCCTACCAAAATTCTGCTTCCGCAAAATGAGTTTTTTTAGAAAGGCAAAAATGACTGATTTTGTAGGGATCAAATTGAGCTAGTCACTTTGAAGTGGTAAATTTAAGCCATTAAATTTTACAGATAAATCAGCCAAAGTCTTTCTTAAATTATAGCAATCCGCCTCTCAGAGCTACATCTCTGTTTTCAGGGAACTCTAGACCAGAGTCGAAAAGATTTCAATACCTATTGAGACAGAAGCTTTTGGAAAGCCAGCAAATCTCAGTGTATAGTAGCAAATGATTGAATTTTTCATTGTTTTCTTGCACAGCTGTCTGAATAATCAATCGTAGAGCATTACTGTGAATTTTGCTCTCAGCCGATATGACTTGACTTGACCTTGTGGCTCATCTTTCCTTCGGTTTGACTCCTCCCCCGAAATCAATTGTTTTTCAGCATATTAATTTATGCAATTTCTGAATGAATGCAATAAATCATTGCATATTGCAATTATTGATGCAAACGCTCGATGAGATTTTTTTCCCTACTAAATGCTGTCTGTGAACACAGTGAACAGCTAAAATATCTGGTACCTCCCTTTCCAAAAGGGCGATAAGCCCACAATGTCGACCCACCACTGCGGAAGGCTATCAGTGACAATGGACATAATATTCGCAAGAGGAATGTTTTTCTCCTTAAAATAATCTTTGACAGTATTAAAAATAGATTTACCTTAGATATCTATAATCAAGCTTCTTGCAAAAAGCATCTCTTGAATAATTTTTCCTACCTTTACAAACCGGACCTATGCTTAAAGTAAAGCCTACATTACCTGGCAAGGTTGATTCATCAACTTAAAAGGAAAATTCGTTGGATATCAAAAGTTTGCATAAAGAGTTGCTTCAGCCATCTCATCATTTCGTCGCCGCACTGTATCGTTACTTATGGGATATTTTTTTATTACATTAGATGCGGCTGGTTGGTGTAAAACTGTTTCTAGAACTTCCTTGACAATCGGCAGTATAAACTCTGCTCCGATGGTATGAGCTTTCCCAGATTAAGCAATAAGTTTTGCAATATTATAAGAAGCTATCAAATCATCATCTCATTTTTGTGATAAGGCTGCTAGTAACCCTGAGACCGAAGGTGCCTTCAGAAACGTGAAAAAAGATGTTCGTGAAAAATGACAAATCTTTATTTTGTTTGTCAGGATGAGTTTTTTGCGAATGCTCCTGCTAAGGGTAAGATATCATTACCTCATTAGATAAAAATTTATTACAAAGTAAACACATGGGTAGTTGATAGTTCAACAGTGATTGAACAAATCCGATAGTTCAACAGTGATCTTTTTGTCAACCAACATTGTCGGTAGCAGCAAAATATAAGCGATGAAAAAAAAATCAACCAATTACCCAAAATTAATAAATAATTTAGGATAAAGAACAAATTCGCGCATGTACCTGACCAAATAAACTATGAGATCTAATCGAAACTGGGGGAGAAACCGTAAGGAAGCTAGCGAAGACCATTATATGAAACACGGAACACGGATCAAATCAAGCATTCATACTGAAAGCTCATGCACTTTAATTTCGACCAAATGGCTTGAATAAGTCAGAGCTGATTCATGCGCTGAGCTGTGTTTTTTCGGATCGGAGAATAGGTGTTCTATAAGTTCGTTTTATTGCTAGTACAAATGGTGTATCGGATAATTTTTATTTATTATATTAATTTAATATTTTTTTCCTTAATATTAGTTTTAGATTAATTTTATTTATTAACGAAATCTTAATTTAATTTTATTTATTAACGAAATCTTAATTTAATTTTATTTGAAAGTTTTAAAATTAAATTTGGATGACAAAACATGCTCATCACCCCCCTACCGCCCAAAACATATCCAACGCCCCCCTACCGCCCAAAACAAGTTCACCGCCCACAGGGGGGCGGTATTGCCCCCGTTGAGGACCAATGCTTTAAAGGATCATGACTTTTACCACTTCCACGGGTGGTATATGAAGTTCTATTTTGAGCTCTACCACTAACACTGGTTGTATCGGTTTCGTGAATACACGTTTAACGCATTGAATGCCTCTGTTCCTCTATGTTCAATTCTTAATTTTCTTTTTAAATTCCAAATTTGCCTCCAACTCCAACCGGCGTTGATTGTTGATTTCGATTGTTGTTCTTTCGCTTCTTCTTTTTCACCAATCCTTCTAGAAGTAACTTCATTTCTTTCTTTTCATAAGTTTTATCATTTACATTTCCCATTCCATCCCGTATCCTGAATTTAGTCATCTCTTCAGTTACTTCCAATTTCAGTGCCAAAGCTACCAAATCACATTTCCGCTTTTTCAATAAAAACATGATTCTTTCTCTAGTCTTATTTTTTTTAAATTCCACTAATATCGGTTTTTACCCCACTTCTGACACCAATTGTCAGGAAATTGCCGAAATGTCTGGGTCTAGACAAGCAGAATCAGCAAAAATTTATTTAAAATTTTGATTTGGTATAATTGGAAATACAGTCAATTAAAAAAATATATTAATTTAGCAAACCACTCTAACTACATTCAAAAACAACTTACAATCTCTTTTAAACCGGCTCCAGCCTCATTCTGTTCTAATTACTTCCAAAAGCAAATTACGATTTCTTCAAACTTACGCCAGTCTCATTCTGTTCTAAACATTTTAATATCAAAATAAAATTTACACGCAAATTCATGATACTGCGTTGTACGCTTTATTATTTTTCTTGCATTTGCTAGCTTTGATTAGTTAAGAGTCCTGACATTCTGTAATCAACAATCAATTTGCATATATAAGTCTTTCATTTTTGGCAGACACGTTTGTTCGAAGTTGCCTTAAGAATAATTTAATTAACAACAGAAAGCAGATTCTCCAAAGAATTTTGTCTTCATTATTAATTGGAAAGTCAATTGTAAATGACGTGGTTACTAATAATGGAAGTGGATATGGTTTAAAATTCTAGTCTAAAAGTAGTTGACTAAGAGAGGCAATGGAAAAAGTAAACAGAATAATAATAAGTTATGCAAAGGAATAATTATTAGTAGCAGTACAGTCTCACAAATCGTTTAAATGATTCTATACAATTGTCAGACACAAACTTATCTTTGTAAATAAAATTCTCATTACTTCGAAACCATTTATCCGATCGTCTGAAAAACATTCATTCAATTTAATTCAGCGTGAAGAAAGACATAGGAGACAATGTCTCACTTGCCTGTCTAGAAGAAATTCAATTTCCCTCTTCAAACCACCCCCATTTCCCTCAAAAAAGAGGGAAACATTGGAGGAGAGTAAAATGTTTCAGATATTATTTGTAAGAGCATAACGAAATTTTCTATGAAAGAAAATATTGCATATTAATTTTTCGGAAGAAAAAGTCTTAATTTTTCTGGACTATTGTTAAATAAATGAATAAAACCTACCTGTATGACCTTAATGCACAAAACAAAAAACGGGCCACTTTTGATCTAATGACTGGATCCTAACATTTCAGGAACCAGTCTTAAAGATAGGGATACCTTCAAATATGTTAATTAATTAATGCCGACGATTTTTTAAGTTACGGAATCAGACTCAAAAACGTACTTTTTCTGAATAAATATACCTTTTTTCGACGGATTTGGATTTTTGTCGGTAGCCAAAATCCACAAAATATAGTCCCATTAGCTTATTCAGGAGAAAGGTCCAAAATCTGGACCCGCCTTAATGTTAATTTTACTTTTTTCGTATTTCATCGCTTCTTGAGATTTTTTTAAGTGAATTGAGAAAGTTTTGCACATAATTATAAAATTCGTTTATCTAAAGATAATTCCATGCAAAATATAACTTTTAGTAAATTACTTTTTATTTATTTATAGTCGAAAAACTTTTCAATTGTAAGGTAAACAATTTTTGCATCATTTTAAAGAATGCAATATTATGGTAATATAAAAATTTACGTAAATTACGTTCCCGAAAACACATTTTAAATTAATTTTTATATTCTCAACTGAAATTTCCTTGCTACATTTTTACTAGAATAATAGTTTCTTTTCATTAATCACTATTAGCTACTCAGATTTTAATTGCTTTTGTACATTTCAACATATGCATTGTTTTGCTTGTAATCACCATCTTATCCGATTTTATCTTTGTGTTTTATGATCATAAATTTGTCGTATGTAAATACTTTAAATGCTGAAGTGTTTTAAAACCATGTGCTTTTCTCGACATGTCTTTAATAAACCCTACATTAAATTCAATTCAACTATATAATGTTCAGAAAAATCTTGCTCATTTTTCAACATGTATTATATTTTTTTTCAAACTTTTAATAACTTTTGCACAAATTCCTTTTAGGAAAATTTATAGCTACTGCATTTAGCTGTACTGTACTGCAGTATAGCTATTGTAGTATAGCAACTGTCTTAAAGTTTGAGAAAATGTTTGAGGTAGTTGATGGCCACTTGATTGATACAATCTTCTTGAAATGAAGAAGAAAACATTAGATTAATGATTAGATGTATGATTACTGGAACAAAAACTGTATATTTTTGATCGAAGTATATAAAAATTTTCAATAGCAAGTTTTTATCAGGAAAATTTTTGAAGACGTTGTCCCCCTCCCTTGTGTGTAGTCGCGCATTTTTCAAGACTAAGACTTTCTATCTGATCTCAACTTTCAATGTAGAATAAAATAAATTATATTGCATATCAATAGATCTATAGATAGATTTTGCATAGAATTAGCTACATTAACCTTTATTTTCCAGCCCTTAGAAACACTGTGATTAGTAAGGAAAGTTTTGCGCTATGAATGTTTTATAGTGTTAACATAAGAGTTACGTGGAACCACAACATTTTGAAAAATCTTTCTTATATCTTAAACTTGTAACACAATTTGTATTCTAAATAGTTTCAAACTTTTCTTACTTAACAGTGATATGTAAGTAACAATGCTAGCAAAATATTATCTTTACAAAATTTTCTTTGAGTAATAAACTTGTTTATGAAACAAGATAAAATTCTGAATAGTTTAAAAACCTTCTTTATAAAAGACTTACCTTTTACTGCTTTTCGCAACTTGAAATGAAAGGAAGATGTAAAAGAGCTGGGAAGAAAATCTGTGATTTCGAAAAAGTATCTAAAGAGAAAAAATTTTTACCATTTTCGTTTAGCAGTAAAAAATGCTGGATTTAGGGAAAAGTCTGGGAAAGATTTCTTTCTAAATACGTTACTCACATTTTTCATTTTTAGTAGGGAAAAAATTTCGTCAAATTAGAGAAATATCCCTTACTATGATAGGTAAGGTAAAAAATTTACACACTTTTATATCCTTGAGGCAACCAACTAACAATTTGATATTATTTTTTATTTTCATGGAATAAAATTTTCCTCCAGGTCATCACTCTAATAAGAACACTTAACATTATCTTCAGGAAAAATTTTCAAGCATGCAAATCTATTTATTTTCGATTACAGGAGACTACATTTTTTCTCTCCTCAAAACCGTGAAAAAATTGCACAATTTCTTATCACCAAATGACAATAAAATTAAAATTTTATTAAAGTAGTTGTGATATTTATTTTTAATTCACCCTAAACTATGTCATTTGTCTTTTATGAACCTGTTTCCATTTTGTAATATCATCTTTAAGAAAATTCAGATCTCTATGAGACGTAAGCTTTCACTAAACCCAGAAAATTAAATTATTTTTAGACATATGTAGCTCAGAAGAAAATAAACGCGATAAAATAGTTTTTTAAAAAATTCAATTAATTAAACTTTACTTATTTTCATTATTAAATAAATAAATTATAAATCTTAATTTTTTTGTATATTTGCACAATTTGGTCATGAAACAAAATCAGATTAAAGTCAAAAAATAAGATATTTATATGTCATAAAACGGTCCAAAAGGTTACTTTAATCGAATTTCTCACCTTTCTTAGAATTTTTTTACTGTAAATAAAACTCCAATAAACAAGAGTAATTCAAAATAAAAAATATCAAAATATTTTTTTAAGTGATGAAATCGCACCAAATCTTAACCAATATAATAAACACTGGGTTTAAAGTGATATTTTAAGGAATTTGTTCAAATTAGCTTTACCGTTTTTATTTTATTTTATATTTTATAACCGTCGTTGAACAGCCGACCCAATTTTGGGTTTACGACTAACAACGTTGAACTCCGTAGCCTTGTAATTTTGAACACAATCCAGAAAAGAGAACTCCTGGATCAAGTTGTTGGGAGAAATTTGCGTCCGTGAAGGACTTTTTGATGAAACTAACCCGCATTTGCGTTACATGGAGAAGTAGTTTGCAATTTATACGTTGCGTAGATTTGTGCGTGAGAAAACATAGACTATGGTTTGTTTTTACTTTTCGTTCATGAACTGTTCGACTGTTCGCATCAATGACCCACTTGGCGTTTTATTACTAAGTGCTTCATAAGGTTGCTGACGATTTTTTTTGTTGCCAAATGCACTTGACTTGCACCGTCTTTCATTCCAAAAACAAAGTAGTACTCGCTTAGTGCTTTTCATTCAACAAAATCTCCGAATTTTAATGATAAACAATCATGCTGTAGTAAATGTTGTGTTGTCATGTTGTACTATTATGTGTTCAATAAATTACTATCGTAGTAAAATGATATCTTTTTCCAAAAAATTTCAAAATTTTCTCTTAGAACATTTATTTACTGATCTCTTCATATATTTGACATGATTTTCTTCTTATTTCGGTGAGCTTATGCTTGAATGCAAAATTTTCTTTTTCAGAAAATAAAATACTTTACAACTACAATACAGCTTCTTAAAAGCGTATCGAGAAAAAACTTTTTGCCAACTGTGGATGATTGCTAACTCATTTTTTAAAAAGCTTTACAATAACTTTGACGACCCGTGGCTGAATGATAGCGCTTCGCGTTCACGTGCCACAGGCTCTGAGTTTGATCCTCAGACCAGGTAAGGTTCACCAAGCCTTTTCATCCCTTTAGTATGTCGGTAAAATGCGTACCCAGCATGACTGGCGACTTAACACTGGGGGTCCCATGTTTGGCAGACCACCCATCCAGAACATCTGCGCCTTAGCCTAAGGTCAAAAAAACTGAGATAGGCACAGTAGGTCTTGGTCCCCCATGAGCTATATCGCCACTGAGTTTAGTTTGGTGGTTAAACACTAACTTCAAATAATGTTAAATGATTATAAAAATATGCACATCTGGTATACAAACTAAATGTAATTATAAAAAATTATATGGCTTACTTTAAACCATTTCTAAATATTCATTAATATTATGTTGAGCATCATTTTCATTTCATGACTAGATTCAGCCAATTAGATAGATAATATTTTTTTCTTATACTTAATAAAAACTACAGATTGGCCTTAATGTTAGTAGAAATATTTAATGCTCGAGAGTTAGAAAGAGTCAATGCACCGAATTCATTTCACTTTGCTGTAGATTAAATTTGAGACATTATTTATCCCTGAAAGTTTCCTACAGCGTAGAGTTAATAATGAAAGAAAACTCCATATTGAAATACAACTGACGATTTAAAATCAATAGGTTTTAATACAAAATATTAAATTTAAATCTGATCTGTAGCGATGAAGTTTCATACAACGCCAATGTCAGATCTGAATAATTAATCATCTATGAATTACATAATTCCTGAAAAAGGTTCATATATTTCATACAAGAATCAAAATTAACAGACGTGTGTAACAAAATTAAAATTTTTATCAGCCTTGATAATGGAAACACCCTTAATCTTCGACTTAACTTTTGGGCCAGATGTAATTCATTTTCATTTACGTATCTAAATCAAGCGCGATTATTAAATTGCGCTAATACGGCGATTTTAACGAGAAAAGTCATCAAATTATTCGCAGCTTAATGGAATAGTTTAATAGTAGAAGGTTGTAAGCAACGTATTTAAACCAAGTTGAGGTTTCTTATGGAAAGGTCATAGTAAAATGTCATATTTAAACGACATTTAACTATGTAACATTAATTTATATTGCTAGGTCATTAAATTCCAGTGGATAATGATTAGATTTTAATGGATAAAAGTACTAGAGCTTTGAGTGTTCTTAAAGTGAAAAAAAAAGTCTTAAATGCGTTTGACAACAAACGATCTACTGCAGACCAAGAAAGCTCATCTTGTGATAGTATATTAAAACGCCAAGAAAGCGAACGCTTAGACATGAATAGTTCTGTTGAATTTTCGGTATTTAGCATAAATTTTGTTTATTTTAAGCTTGCGAACAAGAAATACTAAATGCAAGGCATTTACTTTCATGCATATACTTTAAATCTTATTTATTCCAAATTACTAGAACTAAGAACCTTCATTAACCCATCTTGATACTTAATCGTTTTACGTTTGTCTGTCACCTGACATAAAACAAAAACAAAGTGAAATTGGCTATAATATGAAAAAAGCACAACTACTTCCACTTACTAGGAATAACATTTACCTTTTAGTTTAATTAATAAACTGAGTTTTAAATATGTTTACTAAATTCATAAACTTCGGTAAAACAACAATATAAATTATTTCCAAAGGAACTAGACTAATACAATTCCAACCTGGCGAGTAGCGACTTATAAACAAGACATTTCGTTTGATGCTTTTACTTGTTGCTAGAAATCAGGTTCGCAGAAAATGCTGTTTACTAGTTAAATTTAGTAGGAATAACACGATCTGTGACGTAGGCTATAGTATACCCAATTAAGAACTTTCATACCTATCGGATATTTAAATCGTATTTTTTGAAAATATGTCAGTTTTAAGAGTGAAAAGCATCGTCAAACAATACCCTATCTCTTATAAAAGTTTTAATGATGAACAAGGCAGTCCATTTCTCGTGAGTATTAACGATTATAGTCATTACAAACTTGTTTAAAGTATTTTGTTACTTTAGTAAGTATAGTAAACTGGGTAAATTGATTTTTAAGTAATAATTTTCTGTTGTTTAAATGTAACAAAAACCTTTTTTAAAGTAGTGAACAAATTCAACAATAAAAAATAAACCGAAAGTAATGTAAAAGTTTATCTCTAGTTTTGAATCGATATTCTTGTTTAGATAGCGTACTTTTTTTTTCTGCGATGAAGAGTTATTAAGTTTTCTTTTCCATTACTTCACCTTATTCTTAACAGAGTCAGCCTTTTCGAAATCGATAAAATCGAAATCGAATACAAACTTACTTATCAATCTCTCAAGAGGGTAATCTCCACTTGAAAAATTGCCAAAACTAAAAATGAAATATTAAACTAATGTCAGTTTATCGATTGGCGTTTATATTTTCGCTCAGAAATTTCCACTACATTTGACACTTTTACTACAAGTAAAATGTAACAAAAGAAAAGAAACTTAACGCTTTTTTTTTCTAAAGAAAATTTTGAATTCATGCTTTGCTTCACTACATAATGACATATGGAAATGTTTTACTGGAACTATCTGATGCATTGTGTAAAGTCTTAAAATGCTTCTTCGAGAGCATGATCTGTCAAACGCAAACTTCGCGAATATTGGATTTTTCTTTCAAGACAAGGAATTTCCAAGGTATAGATTGCATTAATCATAATAAAAAATGTAAAAAAGTAAGGAAAAACTATTCTAGAAATTAAATAAAATACTAGATTTTAAGGAGTTATAAAACATTTCAAGTAATAAATTACATTTTACAGTTACGAAATAGCATTAGCAGTTTTTAACATAATTTTTTCCTAAGAGAAACAATATGTTTTATTGCTTGAATGTATCAATAAAAAGCAACAAAAATATTAAAAAGGGTTTGAAAAGCAACAAAAATATTGAAAGGGTTTGTACAAAAATAGTCCAAAACATTTCGAAAAAGTGGTTGGTGTTATGTGATACCGCAAGAGTTGACCTCTAGATCAGGTCAGATTTTCGGAACTAATGGTAATGAAGATCGTAGTTAAAAATTTAGTTTATGGCAGTTTCTCTAAAAAATTAAAAATAAATATTTACAGAAAAATGAAAGATATTGAAATACAATACATTAATGTTATCCGCAAAATATACAGATACACTCACGGGTGAAGTAATAGTAGTGAATTGGAGTCACTGTTATTCCCCTGTTCAGCATCATATCGATAACCAGCATAATCGCGAGGGGAAAAAATGCTTAATTTATTTTACCAACAAATAATAAAAAGTAATTATATATTTTTTCTCTCTATTTTTTGATCCTAAATGTTAGGTATTATCATTACAGCTATAAAAAATGTCTTAAGGGAATGAGCTTTTTTCTTACTTTCTAATATCAAGATTCTAACATTATTAACTGCAAAATATGTATTGATGAGTAGTAATAGTAATGAATTGTAGACATTGAGATTCTCCTGTTCAGCATTTTATCAATAACATGCATAATAACAATGTAAAAAACGCCTTATTTTACCAATTATTCTAACAAAAAAAATTATGGTAATTTTTTTTCTAAATTTTTTATTTCTGAATGTTTGATATTAACATATTGCAGTTATAAAATTTGCTTTAATGAGTAAAAGATTTTTCTTAATTTCAAATAACTAGTGGGCTGCGCGCCCTGCTTGCCAACCCCCGAAAATTGCTACGCAATCTTATACGGTTTGCGAAGAAATCCATATAAGATTGCGCAGCGCTTTCGAAAAAAGTGCTTTCGACAAAATACTAAAATAGAGATCTATCGACAAAGACTACTCGCTTCTGTCTAGCTTAATAGTATGAGATTGCCGCAGCTGATGCTCTCTGGTTATTTCAGTTTCCGTTTTTAAAAGCGCTATATGTTGAGCCACCTCAGCTAGATTTGGCATTTTTAGCGGCAATCATTGGTCGATTCGCCGTGTAAGAGAAATAGTAACGTAAACAAAACAAAGCAAACGTTGCCACCGGCGGAAAAGAAATACAGCCAAAATTTGGGAGCCACGTAAGAGAATTATATATATTAGATATTGTTAACTACAAAATGTACTATACACTGACAGGTACAATTATAATGGTGAAATAAGGTCACTGAGTTTCCCTGTTCAACATCATATCAATAACTTGCAATAATCACTGGAAAAAACGTATAATATATTTTATCAATTCATTTTAACGAAAGGAGTTAAACATTTTTTTCTAAATATTTTGTTACTGAATGTTTAATGTTATTATAGTTACAAAATGTGCCGTAATGTAGATGATATTTTTCTTAGTTTCTATCATCTTAATGCTAACTACAAGATTCTAATATTGTTGTTAACTACATAATGTACTATGCACTGACAGGTGCAATAATTATAGTGAATTGTAGTCACTGAGATTTCCCTGTTTTTCATCATATCAATAACGATTATATATTTCATCAATTAATTTTAACAAAAGGAATTATTACAAAAAATATTCTAAATGTTTTGTTACTGATACAGTTATAAAATGTGTCTTAATGTAGATCAGATTTTTCTTAATTTTTATTATCAAGGTACTTAATGTTAACTAGAAGATTCTAATATTATTGTTAATTGCGAAATATACTATGCACTGATAGGTGAATAGAATAGAATTGAATAAAAGGTTTTATGGCACAAGGTCCAAAGATGGACGATACTGTGCCAAACAAACGGTTTTCTCTTTTCAACAAAAAAGGAAGATAAAGCATATTTGCTTTGCTAAAATACATTATATTGTTAAAACTATGCATGACACGCAAAACATTCAGGAGTCAATAAAATCAGATAAAGATGTAAATTGATTAAAATGGCATAAAACAGGTTAAAACGATACGTTACGATAATATATACAAGACGAATAAAATTGGGTAAAAGCGGTTATATGTGAGGTTTAATGGCACGAGGTCCAAAGATGGACAATGCTGCGCCAAATAAACGGTTTTCTCTTTTCAACAAATGGAAGATAAAGCATATTTGCTTTGCTAAAATACATTATATTGTTAAAACTATGCATGACACGCAAAACATTCAGGAGTCAATAAAATTAGATAAAGATGTAAATTGATTAAAATGGCATAAAACAGGTTAAAACGATACGTTGCGATAATATATACAAGACGAATAAAATTGGGTAAAAGCGGTTATATGTGAGGTTTAATGGCACAAGGTCCAAAGATGGACGATGCTGCGCCAAACAAACGGTTTTCTCTTTTCAACAAATGGAAGATAAAGCATATTTGCTTTGCTAAAATACATTATATTGTTAAAACTATGCATGACACGCAAAACACTCAGCAGTCAATAAAATCAGGTAAAGGTGTAAATTGATTAAAATGGCATAAAACAGGTTAAAACGAATATATATGACGAATATATATAAACGAATATTTTTGAATATATATATAAGACGAATAAAATTGGGTAAAAGCGGTTATATACAATATAAAATACCAATCGTGCGTAGAAATGTAAAGATGTTAGGATGATGCGCTTTATTTAACAAATCCTTTATACATAAAATAGAACTACCGAAAAAGATACGACGATGATTGTTAAAACATGAACACTGACAGGTGCAATAATAATAGTGAATTGTAGTCACTGAGATTCCCCTGTTCAACATCATAATCAATAACTTGCATAATCACAGGAAAAAAACATATAATATATCTTACTAATTAGTTTTAACAAAGGGAACTATGAATATTTTTTCCAAACAATATATGTAACTGAATATTCGATTTTTTTAATTACAGTCATAAGAAATACCTTAATGAAAATGAGATTTTACTTCATTTCTATTAACAAGGTACTAAATACCTTATAAATATTCCGAACACTAATTATCTAGAAGAAAAAAATTCCATAATTGTTAGATGAAAAATCTTGGCAGCCAACTGTAACAAGCAATGAAAGAGAAATGTTAATTAATGAACTTATAAAAATTTAGATGTTTCTGATATCTTGTGGCATGCCATTCTTAAAATGTTTTCATAAAAGAAAACTTGGAATATCTATTCAACTTATCAAGTTTGACTTCTGACATTTTGAATTCTATCCTCCTTTTCCTTGTCTTCCATTTAATACATTAATTTACAGCTTAGTTCCAAAGACTATTCAAGATTTGTAGGAGCAAACAAAGCGTTTTCAGACTTTCCTATTCTTGGTAATATAATTAGCTTATTTGTTGAGAGGAGAAAATAAGCATTGTAATGTCTTTAATTCTATTCAGAACCAAAATGCTTATGCATAAGGATTGTCACATTGTGTAAAGAAAAGAGTCTTAGATTATATTCCTACTGTTCACATTAAATATAAGTACTGTTTTATGTACTGCATTATTATGCAAATTAGGCAACAGGCTGAATGATTTATTTATACTTTCTATTAAAATAATTAAATGGTTGCATGAATATTCTTCTTCTTGAGAATAGGATGTTTTTATATTTGAGAGATTTTATGAAATTAACTTTTTTAACTGAAGCTGAATTAGCTTGCATCCTTCTTTTTATTAAATGAACTAAAACTGGATTTGGTTCGTTCATAACGATTTCGTTCTAGTTCACGGATAGCGTCTAGAGATTTCTGGTCGAGGTGTTTTTCCGCTATAGAATTATGAGAACAGATATATCCTGTTTTTATCTTTCCGTTTCATATGCAAGCTTAACTAGTTGCTTTGCACTATTTTGATAGCATTATAGTTTTTCGTGCTCATCTGACATCTGTTCGCCATTGTTCTAATGCTATGCTTTCGAAGATAAACTAATGTAGTAGTGGAATTTAAATTATTCGAAGGATAATTTCTTCTGAGAAATTTTTCTTCGGTATTAGATAAAATTCATATATTAATGGTTTATGTATCAGTATTTTTTGTTTCGACATTCTATTTTCAGCTCTGCGTAATGCTTTAGGTTCTTATAGAAACTAATACTGGATGAAAATTCGTTTTTCATAATATCTCTTCTTTGTAATATGATCTAGTTATAATAAATTAAATAGGTAAGTGTGTTCAAATCAATTATCACAAAAACATTTAAATTATATCATAAATGGCTAAAAATGCATTATTTTTCTTAATTATAATATATGTTATGATACTATTACTTACAATACTAGAAATTGCCTGCCAAATAGTAAATATTCGATACCACTAATATTTCGCCTGTTGCTGCGATTAGCTAATTCCTTGATCATTTTAGTCTTTTTGTAAACAATGCAGATAATTTAAATGCAGATAAACATTTTTCATATTTTTAAAAATCAGGATTCTGTATCATTGTCCGAGATCTACTTTTGATTCAAATCTTATTAAAAATGTGTTAGGTCAAAGGTTAATACTTAAATTCACTTTCTGGACGTTTCCTTATTTTCGGGGGTAAATTTAAAATGATTGATAATTCACCTAGATAAAATTCAGATAAAAAAATTATTGAATTATTGAAGCAAAGACTCAGAATTATTGAAGACAAAGAATTATTGAAGCAAAGACTCAGAATTATTGAAGACAAAGAATTATTGAAGCAAAGACATTTAATAATGCAATAAATGAAGTGAACTGTCTATTCAGCACAACTTTTGGAAGTAAAAATATTACAATCCCCTCATTGATAAATACATTCCAAAAAGGTGACCGTGTTCATATTTAAGAATTGCACTGTTGTGATCAAATAGACATATAAGTAGGGAGTTTAGGACAGCGAACTTTTCCAACTATTAAGTTAGATTAATGTATTAGATTAAGGTAGATCCTCATTTCTCTAAAGCACCCAAATTTGTTTTGATTCCAAAATAACTAAACCGATTAATTTTTTTTTGCGACATTTTGAACTTTGAATTTGGCAACGGATTTAAACTTTGAGTGAGGCCCTCAACATCTCAAGAATACAAATAGACCTATCGTATCCTGAAATTCACATAGATTTTTTTAAAAACAAAACGTGACTTATTCTGGCTTCAAGCTTACATACAAGTTATAAATGATTAATTCATACAGATGTGAATTCAAGTTAAGTTCAAAAGGTTTCACTATTTTTTTAAATAGGGATTTAACTCATTCCTTTTAGGCGTGTAGAATTCAGTAGTACCACAAATAAAATATTACTGTGCTTAACACATACAAATTCCGTACTCTATTTAACAAACTCTAAGGTGCAATATACAAATTGTGGTAAGTAAATAAATAAAACAAATAAAAGTAATATCTCAATCGATAATTATTTATTTTCACAGTTTATGTTTTTCTGTTACTGCACTAGTTATAAAAGAAAGGATAAATACTTGTTTCAATTAAATAAATTGTACATAATTGTAGCTATTCAAGTAATAGTTATGTTAAATATAATTACTTAGAACAGCGGCTCCTAAAAAGTGCTCCGCGGAATCCTAACCAGTATTTTGAAACCTGTATTTAAATTTTATAAGATCAACAATCTTTTCTGATAACATTTGTTTGAAAAAAATATGAAAAAGATAAGCATTTATAAAAAATTGCACTAATACTTCCTAACAAACTTTCAGTTCTAAGAAAATAACCTATTCAACAATAAAGAAGTGTTTTTCTCATATAACCATTCTCAATATTTATAACAGTTCTCTTCCGCTCTATTTTCTCTTAAAATCATAATTCAGTTTATTTCATTCCTTTTTAGCTTAAACACTCACCAAAACAAATTCAGAACTAGTCTAGATGCTGCCCCCGACCTGCAAATTCAACTGTCTATAGCATCGAATATTCAGGCTATTTTTGATAAAACGCTGAAAAAATTTCATTTTATTTCTGAACATCAAATATTTTCAAAATGATTAATAGTTTTTCGTTAGATAATATGTTTACAACAAGTAATGAACTTTATTTACGTCGTCTGAATTCCGCCAAAAGAAGGTTGATCAATTTAGAGTTTCGCACCCAGAAAAAATTGAGAACTGCTGACCTAGAAAATTATAAGTTTGATGTGCAGAATTATTTTACCAATTCAGTGGGGAGGGAGGGCTGTTAATGCAAGATATAATATTTTATCGAAATATTTTTTTCCAAATGAAAAATAGAATGGGTACAAAGCATTGAAAGTTTATTTAAGTAAGTAAACTTACAATTAAATTATTCTTAGAAGTATTGGTTCATACTTCAAATTTATATATGAGCAGTTTATTTTGAAACTGGGGCAATTCTATTTTTTTGAAAAAAATGGAGATAATGGTAGTTACAGATAAAACTTGTTATGATCATTTTATGCGTAAACAACTTATAGTAAAAAAGAAATCAGATTCTAGTATTTGGGATATGGAAGTTGTAGCTCTTAACAGTATTGAAAATATGTTCATTTCGAAAGTGGTGCAAGTCTATCTTAGATTGAAATTATTTTTGACCGAATATATTACGGCAAAATTTAGCTACGGTTGCTGTATGGTGAAGTAAATGTGGCCGTTTGAAATCATGTCTGAAATCTAGTGTATTTCGTCATTTAAGGGCATCCTCAGGATTTTTCTATTATTCTTAATCGTTTCTGGAGTGTTGTCAATTAGACGTCCGAGTTAACCCCAGTCGCGCCTAATATTAGATAACATCAGAAAAATCTAATGTTATCCTGCAGAACCTTCTAATATTAGAAAGATGCAAAAGGTCGCTGCTTGCTCTGCATTATATAATATTAGATTCTACGCAAACTAATATTATCTAGCTTTCACAGTAATATTATTTTGCATTAGTTTTCATGTTATATTTTTAGATTTCGTATTTTCTGATATTATCTTGCATTGCCTTTTATTTTTGGAGTAAGCAAGAGGAAGATTTTAACGGTTGTAGAATGATTCGTCTATGTAATTTTACTTTATTTTCTGAATTGATGTGAAGCAGTAAAACAATAATTTTATAATGTCATTCCATGCATTATTTACTTAACAATACAGAAATACTAAATAAAATTATTTTACCAAATTCTCCTATCATCCATTCTCCTGCCTCTTACTCCAAAATATATCTTATGTTCAGCTGATTTTTTTGAATATTTCAAGTTACTTAAGAAATACTATATCGCAACTTTTATCGATATTTTCAAGTCCTTAATTTTAAAATGTACTCATAATTTTTTTTTAGAAATGAGCTTACTTTATCAAAATCTTAAATTTAATTTGCTAGTTTATAAAACAAGTATCTAAAAGTCGTAACATAAGGCATTTGTAATTTCAAAATTATCATTAATTATTTATATTTTAAAATTATATAATAAAAACAACACTACATAATTACAGCATTAAATTTACATTTGATTTAACTGGAAATTCTACCTTTTTTTAAAAAAACTTTCCTTAAAATATAACAATATATGTCATTCATTTCCAATAAGATTTTTAAAAAATTACGTCTCGAATTTTTAAATAGCTATTTTTTGTAATGATTGAGACAATAAAGAAAGTTTAAAAATACTCAAATTATTTACTTGTATAAATTTTCTTTCACTTCTTTTTTTACCGATATTAAATGGAAAAATACTTAAGTAACCTTATCCTTTCAGAATCTGAAATTTTACTGAACAAAACACTTGTAACAAAACCCAAAGACAATCGTATAAATATTTTCAAGGAGTGAAACCAGGAAAGTCTTTAATATGAATTTTAGTTAAAAAATTTGCCAACAATTCTTTGAAATGTAAAAATTATTTTACATTGGCACATCAGAAATTTTTAAAGATTCGATAATTAGTTAAAGGTACTAAGTACTAACCAACATTTTCAGCCGAAAAATTTAGGTAACGTTTAAATTTCGAAACCAAAAAAAAAGTAAATATTGTATTTCATCAAAATTAAATTTGCGCAATCATTTTAATTGCATACAAGAATGAGACGAAAAAACATAACATCTTTTTTTACTATAAGTTACCTTTAGTATTAATGATCCAAATTTGTTACTTCTTTGTTAACGCTATTATCACAAAATTTTTGCTCAAAATCAATCAATTCTATTGCTTGTATTTCAATGATATGAGATTATGCATTACGAACATAGTTAAAACAAATGAGGCGGGCTCATTCACGAAAGCAAAATTTCTCCCAATACTTGATCCAGGAGTTCCCTTGTCTTCTGGATTTTTTCGAAATTACAAGGCTACGAAGTTGAACATTAGTAGTCGTAAACCCATACTTGGGCCGGTTGTTCAACGACGGTTATAAAATAACATTTTCATTAACTTATATATTACTTTTTATCAAGCGTTTCGTTCAATTATTGAATGAGTATAAAAAATTTATAAAGTATAAAAATTTGCAGTGATCAGTTACTTATTTGTGTGTCTAACTTGATTTGTCAAATTACTTTTTTTAGCTTAGGATTTTTATTTATTTTTTTAATTTTCGTTCACATCAGCTTGAAGTATCCGTCTTTTCTTTCACAGGTTAACGATAGAAAAAAGTTTTGATTTACTAATTCCCCCCCCCTTTTTTTTGTTTAGACGCATTAAGGCCAAGTGACAAGATTGCAAAATTTGGCCTTTATCTGACGTATATCTCGGGTTCTAAGTACAGTCACTGGAAAAAATGACTGTAATCCTATGTACCTCAGGCTTGGGTGGGTTCGGATTAAAACTCTTCGAGCTCAGACCTCTAAACGCGAGCCCAAAGTCATCCAATCCCCTAGTCACATTTCGAATCAGGTAGAAATGAGTTTCCAAAAGGTTTTAATTTTTGTTTAAAAAACGAATCTTTGATCTTTCGAATAAGTTAAAAATAAATAAATAAGCAAACCATAAAAAAATATATAAGTGCAAAATAAGTATAACACCGTAAATTAGTTAAAATAAAATCATGCATCATTGGCACATAAATGATTCATCCTATGCTGCTGAGTAAGATATAAAAATACACGAACAGGAGGTTGATTAAACAACTTATCCCGAAATGCAGAGAATCGATAAATTTGATAAATCTGTACTAGAAAGACAAGTGCTAAGTTATTTCCAGTTTCTGAAAGAAATAGTTTGCGGTACAAGCTTCATAAATTGTTGTTGGCACTATCAAACGATCATTTGTCACTATTATTACAGGAAACGCCTATTTCCTGACATTATTAGGAAGATGCGTGACACCAATAGGGGAATCCTGCAGTTATGGTTTAATATTACTCAAAATGAGAACAAAAACTCATCATTATCTCTAGAAATATTTTCTGAAAGAAGAATCCGTACTGCAACTAATTTCTATCTTTATTTATTGTTTGTTTTCTTCTCTTTTACACGAATGTAACATTTTAATTACGAAAAATATTACAATTCGCTATTCTTGGATTAGGGTTGATTAAGAATTCGGAGGTACCTATGACCAAATTGATTCGGGTAGTATCGTATGGGTTACGAGTCATTATCAAATCATGTTATACTTAAGATTCACTCAACGTTTCTCAAGATAGCTACAGTTTTTTTGTATGGCAAATATATTGTTGCACTAAAATTATTCAGTTTAATAATTCTAAACTTTTTTAGTGGATTAACACTGATCTAGCTCCACATATTAAGTTTCTGCGTCAATTGTATTAAAATTTAAATCGAATCATTTGACTTGGTTTACCATCAAATCTTTATTCATGAACTTGTTTCTTTTTAGTTTGTACATAAATTTTGGTCAGTTAAAAGCCTGTTAAATAAAATATTTTTCGCCAAAGAGATTGATATGGAAATTACAGCAAAAATTATATCTTAGTATATTGCTTTCGAAATTTAAATATTTATTTTGTATCCATTATTTTAATTTAATTGCTTACGTTGATAAAACTGCTTTATTTCCAATTTATTATGAAAGCAAAAGTATTAACCAATAAATAATTTCAAAACTGGTAACTATATAATTCTTATCTAAAACGTTGAATAAATAGGTAACATGCGAATTCTTAATAATAAAGTAAGATAGAAGAATCGATAAGACGTTTATCGTTCTACCGTAAGACCGAAAGTTTCCAGTTTGCAATACTTTGTAAATATGTTATAAAAGTTTGATTGTAATGTATGAAAAAGCAATAAAGCATGTTTAAGTCCAAATTATTTCTTGTCGTCCGGAATATTGGGCACGGCACAGTACCGCCACATCCGGTGCTTGTATTAATAAACGTGACACTATTAACTTTTTAAATATTAATAATAATTTCAGAATGATGAATTTTCAAATGTCCAATTTTTTTACGTTATTACGTTTTGGTAAAGAATTTTGGAGATGAAATTTCGGAGCAAGTAGAACACATTTGAAAATAATATATTTCCAAAGAAAATTAAAATGTTTATTAACAAGTTAGCCTGAAAACAGTAAACTGTGCTGTCAATACAGTTGTGATAATCATTTTCACCATTGTTTGAAATGCTATATATTTACTACACGGTTTTAATGCTTTAGTTTGATTCATGCTATGGTAGAGCGAAAAAGAAAATCAATGGCTTTTGTAAAGTATTTTTCTAAATATTAATGTCTTTAATAATTATAATCATAGGAGGCAATAACAAATGCCTTTCTTTATGGAGCTCTGTTGAAAAGTTATAAAATCAATGACAGAAATAATTTATTATGTCAACTACATCTGTAAACAGATAAAGCAATTTGATTCTTTTATAGTTATAAGCATACAAAAATGATGATTTATCATTTTAATCGATCTCTTTGAATCATTTTAACTTGGCAATTGATCTTACTTAGAAAGGGGGAAATTTGAGGTAAGTTATTGTTCATTCTTTCATAAAATACTTTCAAGAGCATTTGTCATAAACGGAACGAATAACTTATTTGATAGAATTTCTTTGCGACTTAGTTATTACTTTCGACATATAAGTGACTCAATTTTGTCGAAAGCATATTTTCAAAATTTATTTTACTTTTATAAATTTGATAGCAATAACTTAAAACATTTATGTTTCAAAGAATTTCAATAAATGAAAAACAAAATAGACTACCTACATAAACTTATGATTTTTATGTCTAGAAAGAATGAATAACAAAATTATTTTATGATTAATTGGATCACGTACTCATTGTCTAAAAAAATGACTAAAATTTTATTGTTCTTTAATAAATTTCATAAAAAATATCACGAATCATTCGATTTCAAATCCCACTCCCATTATTACGATCTCAAAATATTAATTTAAAATTGTGTGACATTTTTACTTAAAGGTGAAATAGTTGTTTATATATTTTCATATAATATCTGTGACAAGAAGTTTCATAATTATATAAAAATTAACTTTCTGTTGTTTATTAGAAGCAGAGATTCAACCGAAACCGTAAAAATAGTTGCATTAAAACCCTTGAATACCTCTATTAAATAAAACAAAAAAATGCAATTTCTAAGTTTATTGCGTAATTGCATATTATATTTAATTTACATATTACCTACCAAGATACGCATACAGACAAATAGGATCAAAACAATCTATTATTTCAGATGACTTCCATCCTGTTATTATTTTATTTTCGATCGAGCATGACACTGACTTATCATTTGCTATAACAACATGACGTTTTGTGATTTTAAGTTTGCATAGAGCTCAAAATTTAGATAGTTTAAGGTGCGCCGTTGTATTTCTGTAAATGCGATATATTAAGAAAATTAAAAATACTGAAATGGATTCGATCGAAAGTTATTCAGAGTTTTTGGTTCCTTTGCCAAATAATAAAAGTTTATTTCGAATAATTATTGTTTAGATCGGAAAATTGTCTGTATTCGGTAAGCCTAACCGCTGTACTACGAATCCACGTGAGATGGAAACTTTTGTTAGCTTTAAAGTAAATAAGCTAAAACTTTAATCGAGCATCTCTTAGCCAGAGGTAGAAAAGACGGCAACTCTTTATCCTATCCAAGGTTTTCAACCTCGCTCTTTTATTTAAGCTTAATGACGCCAAAAATGACGCCAAGTCATTTGGATACATTTACTCTAATGGTTGCTAATATCACTAGACAATTATTCATTTTTAGCACTAGTTAATAGAAATCACCTGTCCACTGATAAATTTAAATTAGAAAAGGATGCGATGCATTAATGATGGATAAAGCTGTAGGAGTTCATTCATCCATCTTGTAAAACTGGGGATAATGATTCTTCAACAAAAATGGCTTAAAATAAAACGGTGAAATAATAGCTTATTCATTTGAAAAACAAATATGTATGTACAAGTAGTTAATTTCTAAACCCACGAGCTGTATAAATGGAAAAATATAATAATACTAGGAGGCTTCGCCCCCTGCTCGCTGGCGCTCACCAACCCCCGGAACTGCTTTCGCAGTTCATTTCGGATTGCTTCGCAATCCAATGCTCGCTTTGCTCGCTCATTGTATACGTTCTTAACGTCTAGTTTTTGTATACTTTTTTGAATACTGAAGTTCACTGTAGAAAATTCTAAACCTGTACATTTCAATATTAATTTGAAATTGCAAGCAGTTCACATATTTTTCTTAATCACACTATTCTAAATTTCAGTTGTTGAGAAAAGTAACTGTTGTAAGTTTTGTTTTAAAGTCTTTCCCCCCAGAGGGCTAAAGCCATGTGTTGTAAAACAATATGAAATAGTAGTCTGTCACTGAACGCCGGATGTAAAGCATCGGCTTCGATGAGGATAATTTTGTATTTTTAATTGTCTGAAGGGCGCCACCTTAATTATATGGAATTCGTAAAATAAATGTATATATTTTCGATTGTTGATGAAGCCCACCATTTTGTGTTTTGATCAGTGTTCAGAAGCAGAACAACTATAAGTTTTTTATTTTATCACAAAAAAATAAAATGTATAAAAAACAAAGAAAAGAGTAAGAAAATGAGTTTAGTCTTAGAAAAAGTTAAAATTATAATATAGTATTTGTCAGTTAAAATAAAACTTTTTGTTTAAGTCATTGCTAACAATTCAAATTTCTCCGAGGCAATTCTAAAGTATAAATTAAGGTAGTATTGTTAAGTTGAAGCACAATATTTTTAGTTTTGATGTCAACAGTACAATTCAATTTTTCACAAAAACGATTGTTTCCATTGTTAAGTTCAATGTCAACAATTAAAATTTTTCCGAGGCAACTCTTAACCTCTAAATATTATTTTTTTATGTACACATTTCTAAATGTCAGTATTTAACCACAAAACAACTTTAAGTCCTCAAATTTAGCATGAAGTTGTAAAATGTAATGAAAGAGGGTCATAGCAATAATGAAAGTAGAAGTAAAGTTAGTACTGTAAAATTAAAACAATATTTTTAATCAATGAGCCAAGTTCTTCAAGAAGCAGTTGTAGAAGTAGGTTGTTTATTTAAAACTTTTTATAGAATTTATTTAAGAACACAATTGTTAATTTGGGTATTTGGAGATACAACACTTTTAGAATTGAAGGATTTGTTTCGTCAAGCGCTCAGGTATCATAATTTTGATCTAGTTACGCTTCTATGTCATTTTGATTTATGTTGCTAAGTTAACTTTCAAAAAATTCTATGGCTGGCAACAGCATTTTTATTTTTTAAGTTGTTTATTTTTATTTCTTTTAGAATTCGTTATTTTTTTAGCGAAATGTTTTTTAACCTAGCAGAATTCTTTGCCGACTGTTCTCTCTATGAATGAAGAAAATAAAGTAAATATTTAACTGTTGTGAAAAGAATCTTATTTAGTTGTACAAAGTACTTCAGCCAAAATTTGGGGGCCACGTAAGAGAATTATATATATTAGATCAGAAACACATCATTAAAAGGCAGAATGCTTTGGTGCTTTCAAAACAAAGCAAACGGTGCCACCGGCGGAAAAGAAATACAGCCAAAATTTGGGAGCCACGTAAGAGAATTATATATAATAGATATTAAAACAAATAATACAGGGGTTGGGCAAAATAATGGACTATTTTGTACAAGTGCATTTTTTTAAATATTTTTTAAGAAATAATTAGAGAAACATTTTATAACTTTAGCAGTGCTTATATCATGCGATTTCTCATACATATCAATGAAATTTAAAGCTTTTAGAGTTTTGAGAGACCGACAATAAATTACAAACGGAAATTAGTGTTTTTGAACACCCTATGCCAAAAAATGTAGCAAACAATTGGTAACTTGTAACAATTATTTTGGTTATTATGTACGATAATTTCACAAAAAATCGTAAACCTATCTTAGATATTTATGGAGATATGGGCATTTTTATATTGAAAAAACTTTTTTTTTTGTATTATGTATACTTAGTTTAGATTACTTAACAGCATCTATTAACAAATATTGGTAAATATTGTTTTATTTCTTTGGATGGTAGTATTGAGGGTTCATATAGTACTTATAATTTATTTTCGTGTATCTAAATAAGTATTATTGTGTTTCTGATATTCTTCTTTTAGGTTTCTCTTGGACAGCGTTCAAGGATTATTTCTAATTTCATAGTGAAAACGCTTAACACCGTTATTTGAATTATAATTCAAACAAAAGACGAAGATATCTCAATTACAGCAGTTCTATCAAACGGCTGAATTAAAGTCTATCTACAGTGCGCAAAATAAAAAAAACTGACCACCCTGAGTAACTTTTGATCTAATTATCGGACTTCAACGTTTAAAGTCTCAATCTTAAAGGTTCGGGAGGTAAAGGTTTTGAATTGCAAGGTATATTTTTATATCATTTTAAAAAACTTAATTTTAAATTTCAAAGTACCAAATTTGAGCGAAATTGGTCTAATAGTTTCTGAGAAGTAGAATTTTTAATAAGTCGTATTTTCAAAATTAGAATTCTCAAGAACTATTCGACCGATTTCGCTGAAATTTTGTATTTTAGCATGTAAAGATACAACCATAATATGGTGTACAAAATTGTATATTTTTCAATTCAAAATTTTCTGACTATTATTAAATAAAATAATAAATATTTACTAAAAGTTATTTTTCGCATGGAATTATCTTTTGATAACTGAGTTTTATAATTGAGTACAAAATTGCTTCATTTCACTTATAAAGTTCTCAAGATCTGGTAAAATACGCAAAAAGTAAAATTTGCGATATGATGAAAACGCAACCGTGATTCGATAAAAAAAACGCTCTGTTTCATCCATTTTCTTTCGTTAAATTCAACAAAATTAACATTTTTTTCCTAAGTATGAACCAGACGAAACTATGAGTTCATATATTTCCCGGATTGCGGTTATTTTGAGGGTCAGGACTCTGAATCCGTCGGAAAAAAGGTATGTTTATTCTGAAAAAGTACGTTTTGCGTCCTATTTCATGACTTAAAATACAGTCTGCACAGTTAGAAATTAGCATATTTGAAACCACCTCCTCGAACCATTAAGATTGATCAAAGTTATTTAGGGTGGTCCGTTTGTTTTTTTGAGCACTATATATATGTAGTAAGTAAATTATTATTTCAATTAATGGAAGAGTTTTCGTTAGTATTCCTCCAGTTTTATTTTTTTTATCCAATTAAACTATCTAACTAATTGTCATTTATTTCTAATTTTTATTCTTCTACTATATTGTGTTGCTACAAAGTTATGAATGTTTTCGATGCATCAATTATTTTTCAAAAAATCATTACTAAAATACTGTAAGCTATTCAGTTTAGTGAATACAAAATATTTTTGCATTAAATAAAACAATCAAATACACTTTTAATTTCTTTAAATTACTAAAGTTTCAGATGAACAGGAAAGCACAATAAATAAATCTATAATTAATAAATCAGGGTTTAAAAATTTAATATTAAAAAGAAGTAAATTATTTATAATAATTTCTACACTATAATTGCAATTAATTAAAATAAAAGGCATGTAATTACGTTTTTAAAAAAAATTTTTACATAAAGAGTCAACGGCAAAAAAAAAATTTAATTACAGACTCAGACTGCAAATGAAAAATTTATATTTACTTCCAATATTTATATTTAGTTTGAGTTGAGTAAACAGAAATTGAAAAGAACTTTCTGTTTTGCATTCTGCATGAATTAGGCAGTACTGAACAATACTTTATGCTGTTCTGAACTTACTTTATTAGAAAATGAAATGTATTTTCTATGATCTCCATTCTTTTTTCACAATCGATTTCTGTACGTTTTCCTTTTACCTACACGACTTTTTCCTCTTATATCGATATTGCAAATTCTAAAAGACGACATTATTTTAACTTCTCTGGTGCATATTTGTTCAATAAAAAATAAAAGAATACCATTAGATAAACACATTAAGGTATCTAAAAAGATAAAGTATGTTGATCTTTCTGCTAAGTGATTTTGTTGTAATGTTCAATTCATCCCAAGAAAAAAAAACTTATGTACGTTCGTTAACATTTAAAAATACACTGTTTAATACTCATGAATATGCATTAAAATGATAATTCAAAGAACCACAAACAAAATCGTTTTTTTTTCTTTTGATATAGACCATCAGCATGTATATATAAGGGAGAGTTTTGGGACATTGATAATTTCTAAGTAATGGCAACATTAACATTACTTTTTACAATATGACCTTAATCGATTGTTGTTGACATTACAGCAAATATTGGAATTCAAAAAATTGAAATCACATAATCACATCTTGTCAAAGAAAATTTTCATCAATTAAAGTTTTTTTTCAATGGTGGGCACTTGGAACTATTGTACATTGGCCTCAGAAAGTGCCAGAACTGCTTACTCTCTTCTCGTTACCCAATGGGCACCTGTGGCGAAGCCAAGGCGGTGGAGCAGCGTCGCCCACGTCACACAACCACAAACCCGCTTATAGGGCGGGTCACATTCACACACAAAGGAGAAAGGACATAGAGCACACAGAGAGAGAAAGAGACATCCATGCTCTGAGCGGGATTCGAACCCGCAACCAACGGCTCCGCAGTCAGACGCGCTAACCACTCGGCCACTGGTCGGCTCAATTAAAAATAAACTGAATATGAAATTGCAAAACTATTCAACTGAATTTTTCTTGTATATTAGCTGAATGCCCGTTCCTTGCACTGAGTGAAAAAACAAAAAAAAAAGAATCGATAAATCAGTGCTGAACAACACTACGAAATCATGCATAAAACTGAAAGACATATACCAACAGAAGAATTAGACTAAAATTAATCCAATTTCTTATATATATAATATCTTGTCTTTCCCGATGGCTTTACGTTATTAGATTATGCAAAACACATTTATCCCATGAAAAAATAAAGTTAAATTATATTCAGTATCAGCTAGCATAGTGGTTACCAAATGGCCGCCCGCAAAGCCTTTTTTTTGTGGCCCGTGAACTAAAATATATTAGTTGTCATTTTTTGGGGGGACAATTTTCGTTAAAAATCTATATGGCTTTAAAATACTTTTCTCGTTAAAAAAAAACCTAATTTCTTCATTTATGTGAAATTTAACATACCAACGGTGCAAAGAAATTTATTTCTCAGGTTTTGCTTCCAAGAAAATATTTATTCAAATACAAAAATAATCGCGCATGTTGCTCTTTTTTTCGTTGTTTTTTTTCTCGTATTTTGTGAATATAATTCATCATGTGAGTATCAGAAATTTTCTCGAAGAAATTCTCCGATTTAACGTTTTGAAACCACTCATTTTGGACGAAATTATTTACATTTGTAAACTTTAAATTTAAAATGTAAATATCTATTATCTGGTGACTGTAGCAGACAAACCTCAATTCTCTCATTGAACATTTTGTGTGTTACTATGTAAGTTTAAATAGCAACCTTTTTAAGGCTTTATATCTTAACAATTAGATATCTTTGCGCATGAATTGTTTAATACATAGGTGCACATTAAAGTTATTGTAGCCAAAAAAAAAAAATTTATATGAAATTAAATATTTTCAAAAAACTTCTTATTTTATTTTGTAATTCAATACTTTTGCATTGTACAATTTGATAAAAATCTGACAGTAATATTGAATGTTCCTTCAAACATAAAAGAGTCCTATATGAAATTTTTATAAAGTTGCGGCCCACCATTTGACTGATGTTTTTAATTGTGGTCCCCCGGCCTCATGTAAGTTGGAAACCCCTGAATGCTATTCAAAGGACCGTAAAATATATTTCCACAGTATGTGCCTATATTAAAACTGCACAGTATTAATACATCATTGGTGTAAACATAATTTGGTGTAATCTTCATTTTCAAAATATCTGAAAAAACATAATCGTTTGAAGTTCTATTTTGATCAACTTCTAGCTCTAAACCAATAAAAAATTTTATTTTACAAATTTCTCTCCTGAATGATTTAATTGAAAATTTTGAACAATTTGGGGATTCGGGGTTAAATTCGACCCTTTCACCCACGGTTCAAATTCAGAACGTTGGTCTAAATAATTTTTGGATTTTAAAGACACACACACACACACTGATCTTCATTTTATTAATATAGATAAAATAGAAGAGTTTTAATTGTTTTACTCGCGAGAAAATAATGAGAGATCATTTTTATCACACATTGTGGTGTACCTTGAGACGTTTGCAATATACAATAAATGCATTATTTTTTTTAAAAAAATTCAAAATCTTTTGCGACAGCTAGATGTGTTCCAACCTGTTACAATCTTTTAAACATAAGAAATGTTATATTCTATGATCGTTTATCTATATACGCAATTTTATGAGGACTTTTTTTACATTAGGTTTGGATTGAAAATCTCCACTTATTGTGTAATACATAAGCAATATGCAATTATTTTGTTGGTATTCTAGAATTCTATATGCTCAGTGTTTTTTTTTAAATATTAATACATATTACATAATATATTATATATATATATATATATATATATATATATATATATATATATATATATATATATATATATATATATATATATATATATATTACATAATTTCTAGTTGTTCCAATTAACTGTTTTACTTAGAATCAAAACAAGTAGCGTAATTTCAAGAATTTAAAGCTACGTCATCACAGGTAAATCGTGGAATTTGTCGATTCAGAAGGCAGTAAGGTTCAACACACGCGCGTGACGTCACTTACAGGTATCCAATTAAATCTGATTTAAATCGCATAATTAGACAGAATCACCTCTTTTCGAATTGCAAGTACCGAATTGAAAAAATATGTCATAACATTGTGTCTAACTAAAATTTAATCATGAACCGATAACCTCCTGTATTTTAAAGTATATTGATCTGGACATCTGAAATTTATTTAATTTTAAGCAATGGCTGGCCTATGTTGCTTTTTTCTGAGGTAAAAATACTTTCAAACAAACTAAAAAAATTGCAAAACTATATATATTTCTAAAACTAAACTCAGTGGCGCGACATCCCATAGAGGGCCTACTGTGCCCATCTCAGTTTTCTTGACCTTGGGCTCTGGGGTGCAGGAGCAGATGTTCCGGTCAGGTGGTCAGCCGAACGCGGAACCCCCAGTGTTTAGTTCCCAAGCATGCTTGGTACTCATTCATCGACCCACTGAAGGGATGAAAGGCTGAGTGAACCTTGCCCGGCCCGAGGATCGAACCAGGGACCTGTGGCACGACAGCGCGAAACGCTACCGCTCAGCCACCGGGCGTAATATATATTTCAATCACCCAAAATATTCATCATATGTAAATTCTGAACAAGTTCATGCCATTGATATGAAATACCGGTGAAATCTCAATCCAACTTTATCAGTTACAAAATCAAAAAAATAAGTTTAAAAAAATCAATCCCACTACTATTTTCTCAGAAACTGAAACTTCCTTTTTTCATCATTCTAAAGGTAATTAAAAGGTTTAAGAAACAATTGAAGTTTTATTTCAGTAACAGTTCCATAGCTAACAAAATTAATTGGATTACGTCTGAAATACTCAATATAATCACATTCATACTGAAATCGTTTAAGATAGCTCTTTGATATCCTGGTGGTAAATATATTTATTTGAACGGTTTACAATACAATTAAAATTTTAAGAAACAGATTAGAATTGAAAGAAATAATTTTTGTGAAAACAAATTTAACGAATGTTATAGTAGCAAAAAACAATGGTAATTATTCAACTACATTTTAAACAAAAGTAATAGAGAGTTTTATCCAGAAAATAATAGCCAAATTTTTACTTTTTTCCGACTTATAAAAATAAAAGCGGCATAAAAAAAATTATTCCCAATATGTACTAAATAATGTCGTCTCATTCCAATGTTTGGAAATCGACGAATACGAAGTTCTTAAGTACATTAGAAATCTAGATTCCAGATAATAAAATGTTCCAGCACAGATGCAATTGACACAAACAATTGACAAATTTTATATCAAACGCACATTGACTTTTAAACTTCCTTAATTAATGTTTTGATCACTGCTAACGACTTTCCAACCTAGTTAAAAACTGCAATTATTATTCTAATTTTTAACAAGGGACAAAATAAAATATTTTTAAATTGTAGATCGCTATCTGTGCTGCTCTTACTATCCAAGATTTTTGAAACTATTAAATAAACTTTTTCCTAGTTTGCGTAACATTTTTTTTAAAATAGAGCTTCTTACCCAATTCAATCACTGAGACAGCTCCTTTTTTATTCAAAAATTTATTTACGACAATATTGGTGAAAATATTAGAACCGTTATTGTTTTTGTAGATGCATCACATTTGACAGCATCGCATCGATCGCGAAATCATGCTGTACAAATTGTATTCGATAGGAGTCAGAGGTCATAGTTATAGCTTCTTTAAATCATATTTATCTAATCGATTTTAAATTGCAAAAATTGACAAAATGTTCTGTCTTACCAGGTTCAACATTAGGTGCCTTATTATTTTAAATTTTTATCAATGATTTGTGTGAATTAAAATTCTATAGAAATTGCGCAAATATGAAAGGGCTTGATAGACATAAAAAAAAATATTTAAACATTTTTACTAAGTATCTATAATACAATAAATACTAATCTTTTCAAATCTTATAACATTTTTCCGATCTGTCATCTCTTTTTCTATAAAATCTATCTCTTTATGCATCCAATCGTATGAGAGAAAAAAACGCAAAAACATTAACCGACGAACCATTAACCTAAGGAAATATACAGATATCTCTGAAAAATATATTATACAGGAACTTCAGTTATTTAGCTTCTAAGTTCTTCATAAGTATCCCCACGATTTGCAGAATGCTTCGGACAAAAACGTATGCAAATGAAACTTAAAGGAATTCTCATTTACAATTAACGATATTGAGAACCCCTTTCAACTTCATTTTTCACACTTAATTAAGTGACTGCAAATTTTCGCTTATATTAAACGACGCTCTGTTAGTCACTAGTATGTTGTATGCATTGTATTTTTTGTATATTCAGTTTTACGTCTTGTCTTTTTATTTCCTTATCTGAATTTATCCTTATCTGAATTATTATATTAATCCCTTATGGTTACCATTATGGACCATGCGGTACTAGATAACCGAAATATTTTTTACCTGTTTGTTCCTTTTTTGTAAATAATAATAGTAAAATACTCATATTTTGTAATAGGTAGCGACTGAAATAAAAAAATAAGCTATGTAAATATAAATAATAATAGTAAAATGCTCAATTTTTGTAATAGGTAGTGACTGAAATAAAAAAAAGTTTGTAAATATAAATAATAATAGTAAAAGGCTCAATTTTTGTAATAAGTAGCAACTGAAATAAAAAAATGAGCTATGTAAATAAAAAGTCTAGTCCCAGTTTAATTACAAAAACATACTAAAAATTCTGAATTATTGAATTCGACGAAACTAAGTATCACGTAAATTCAACTTTTTAAACATAAACTATTTAAAAAAGTAGTTTCAATTTTTTTTTCCTTCCTCAGAATAGCTTAAACATTTTGAAATTATTTAAAGCATAAAAAAGGCAACTATCTAGTCGTCAAACGTAATGGCTTTTTAAAACGAATACTTCGATTCAAATCTAGAGAGCTGCTCCATAAATAATGCATTATACTTTTTCGGAAATGGTGCTTAAGAGCATAAAAACATAGATGTCAGCATTAATTTACTGAATGTCATTTTGTTTTATGATGTTTCGTGACAACTTAATTTTTTTCGTAACGCTATATTCCAGTTGTTTAGAATACAGGTTAGTTAGAAAATTGAAACTTGAACAATAATACAAAATCTTATTCATTAAGAAACAAATTGAATTTGCAATTCGCTACAATCCTGTCATAAAAGACTGTTTATTTACTGTGAGCTCAAAATGCTGAATCAGTTGACAATTAAATCTCATTACTAGTGAATCACTAAAAAGAAATCTTTTACGATAGAAGTAGAAAATCGATTTACGCATATTTCTCTTATGTGATATTATATTATGTGATATATTTTATTTTATAACCGTCGTTGAACAGCCAAACCAATTTTTAGTTTACGACTACCAATATTCTCCTCCATAGCCTTGTAATTTTGAACCCTATCCAGAAGACAAGGGAACTTCTGGATCCAAGCATGAGCAGAAAATTACCTTCATGGAGGACTTATTGATGAAACTAATCCGCATTTGCGTTACATGGAAACCACGAAAATCTCCCACTGGTAGCCTGACTTCTAAAGGACTCGAACCCATAATCCGTCTCCCAATGAGAATATTTTACGTCAGAGCTGTGGTTGGTGTGGAATTCGTGTCAACCAGGATTCGCTGGGATTCGAACCCGATTCACTCTATTGGAAGGCGAACGCTCCATCCCCTTAGCTACCACGGTTCGTTGGCAATACTTAGAAGCAACAATCCGTCAAAAGCAAATTCTCTGATTTAATAAAGAGCTTTCTGTAGTTGAAGAGAACTTGTAAATGAAATGATACGCTTGTAATAGTTTCGTATTTAGGATATCCATGTCATATTTCATGTAAATTATACGCTAACAAGTAAAATGACACTAATATCTATACAAATGAAAAGAAGTTAAAATCATTTTTATGTCTCTATGAGGCTTTAAAATTACAGTGACATTAAGTTAATATAGTTTATTTTGCACATATTTTGTGTTAAAAGGCACATTTTATTTAACATATTTATATAAAAGACGATTTGGGCTTCTCCCATACGAAATAATATACATATTCTTATTTAATTTTTTAAAAAAATCTTAGAAATCATGAAAGCTTTTTTTAGGTAATTTGGTATAATTTACGTTGCACTATGCACAACGGGCTATTGGCGACGGTCTGGGAAACATCCCTGAGGATGATCCGAAGACATGCCATTGCAATTTTGATCTTCTACAGAATGCATAGCACCCCTGCTTTGGTAGCCTGACAACCTGCGTGCGAAGTTGAACACTTTAAGTTAGAACAGTTCAACGAGGACCGATACCGCGCAGCCTCGGTTCCTACGCAGGCTGATCAAAGCGACCACCCACCCACTTGCTGATCGCAGCTTCGGTGTTCTACTGAGAACCGTGTTTTTACGGTCAGTCCACTGAAGGACGAAAGCTTATTTTAACTAGAAATAATGTCATGCTGATGTTAAAAATTGATTCACCAATACAACTGATGGAGGTTAGGCAAACAAAATGAAATTTTTACACTAAATTATATTATATCTAAAAATGGTTTATTGTGTTTGTAAAATTCTTTAATACATTATACATATAATAAAATAAAGAATTCGTGTGTGCATCTATATACCGGATAACGCGGTAAACTGTAACTGGAACGCGGTAACCGAAAATACGGAATACAGAATGCAGCATCAAGCTATATGAGTACAATTGTGAACAAATTACAAAACCCGATTTTTTTAAATTATAATTTTAACTCAAAGACATTTAAAAAATGGAGATTTCTCATTGGTTAAATTGAAATTGTTTTAAAGTAAGCATAAACGATTCAATTTCATCAAAGATAACATCAGTGATGTTCGCATGAGACACAGTTTCAAAAAGGTGGTCGGAATTACAGTAACCATTGTAATATGTTGCTAATGATGTCTTTTAAATTAGTATTATTTTCTATAATTATTTTTGATTTATCTATTGAAGTTTAAATTTTTATCAAATCTATTAAGATATTCAGATAATACGTACACTTTAAATTATATTTTTTGAGATTATTTGCTTTGCAAAAGATAACATTCAAAATAGCTAATTTTCACAAAAGATGTATTGTAAAAGTTTTTATAACCAAATAATGAAAAACTTTCATTTTATTGTGTTTATAATTAATATTTGCATATTTCATTTCAATTATTCAAACTTAATTGGAGTCTTCAGAAAATACAATTATTTTTTTCATCAAAAGCACAAAGTAAAATTCGTAGTGAATTGAACGAGTTTTTTTATTATTACATTTAATCGCCTTGAGGGAAAATTTATGAAACAAATAATGAAGTAGTGTGTGATATGGTAAGTTTCAATTTATTCTAGGAAATATTATTTCGATTTAATTAATGTAATGCCATTTGTTGCTCGTCTATCCTCGTTTAAAAATAAATTAATGCTAAATAAAGATCGATTTGAAAGCACATTTGGGAATTGTGATTTTCTTTTAGTTACACATAACTCGGTTTTAATTTTTGAAAACTACACAAAGCAGTAATTATTTTTAAAAATGGATTAAGTTCCGCTTTTTATAAATTAGATTTTACTGTTTCAAATAGAAATTGATTTGTAGGAAGAGAAATAGTAAAGAAGTATTGAAAAAGTAATTATAGATAATGTGAAATACAATTATAATGTTGTTTTCCTATTGATTTAATCTCGTGAGGAATCTTTCCCAGAAATCGAATTATTTTACACGACTCATGCGGATGCGTATATCAAATTATTCACTGACGTCATATAGATAAAATAATTCATTAGTACAAAATTTGACCAGCTTTTATGGAATGAGTCAAAACATGTTATAAGACACGAACACGCGATAATTTCAGAGCTTTGGTTATTGTTACAAAAAATAATTGAAAATCTTAAATAAGTATTCTTAACATATGTCGTGTAAGAGTATGTCCGTCTTAAGTACGTAATGTCGTTAGACACTAATATCGATACATTTACTATGCTTTGTGATTTGTAGGTTGAAGTGCAGATCAAGAACCCATTGAGCTAGGCAGCAGCATAGGTGTGGCGAAGGCAGAGTAACAGCCTGGTCCTCAAGTTAAGAATTTAGACGTACGCACTGTGGAACGAAAATCATTTTTTGCTGTCAAAAATTAAAAAAAATGAAGTTATAAGAAAAAAATATCTCAATATGGTTTTTTGTAGTAAAATGTCCAAGGAATATGACGGTGCATTTTTTTTTTTTGGTTTATTAATGGAAATAGCAATTAAATGGAAAAGAAGTCGAAATAAAAATAAAAAAAAATTTTCATTTAAATTTTTATTAATATGATAAATCCTTGTAGTAAATAAAAATATTAAAACTATGCATGATTTATACATAAATGTATTTCTAAGAGATATATGAATTCATTATTTTATTTAAATACTATTAAAACCAGAGCCATTTCCCTATTTCTGCCCTGTGCAATGAAATTGTAACTTTAGGGTGCTCTGTAAAAAAAGCCTTACGTTGCCGAGGGGAAAAAAATTTGTACATTTGTTTTGTATATATACTCAAGAACTAAAAAAAATTAGCTGCGAATATTTTCGAATTTGGCTGATATATCGATTTTTATAGTTCGCGTCATTTTTATAATAATGATAAAATTAATGAAAAAATTATAAAAATAAACTTGAGATTATTATTTTTGTTATAACATTTTCAAATTTTTTTATATCTAGCAAAATAGATTCATTATTTTTCTTTAAATTCGATAATCGAATTTGTAATTAACAATCTTAAATATTTTGATTCAATTTATTTAGTTTAAATTTGTTTTGATAAATATTTGCGATTTTACATCCATTACTTTATTTATTAAAATTATTAACCACGAATTTGTAATCAGAGATCTCAAAAACTACTAGTAAATAATTTTTATTTATTTATTTACAATTTTTTCAATAATCATCCGCCATTTTGGATCCGCCATTTTGTTTTTTTTTTAAATTTTGACTTCATATTTGAAATCAGCGACCCAAAAAACCTACAGGTGATCAATTTTTAGAACATTGAAGTTAATTTTCTAATTTTGGCCGCATTTTTCTGATTTTGTCCCACTGTGGTACGGTTGAAAACCTAACACCACCATCACAAAAAAAAAAAAAAAAAAAAAAAAAAAAAAAAACACTTGTTAAAATATGAAAAGTCTCGTCTATCTTGTGGTGGGAAACGACTCGGAAAGGGCGTAAGGACTTAGCACTCTCGGACATGGAATGTAGGTACGTATTTGTACACTGTACTTTATATTAATAAGGCTGTCTGAAAAACTCTTGTAACTATTAAGGTGATAAAAAAACCTCAATTTAGAACTGGGCCGCGTAGAATGTATCCGGGGATTTCGTGCCAGTAAAGAAGAAAAATATGTCCCTTATGGTTTGTCTATATAAGCAAGCGTCAGAAACATTAACCACTACATTTCCATTAAGAATCAAGGATTAATGTTTTAGTTGCGGTTTAACATACAGTCACTGGAGTTAATCTCACAGATACTACCAGTAGGAATCGGGGATCGTGGTCAAGGAACGATATCGTTGTTTCTTTAGTAGAGTTATTCCTACTAAAGAATTTCTGTGGAGAGTGTTCCATCTTAAGAATTTTTGTCCACAGAAAGTCCTGCGTTTGATGCATGCAAATTATTTAATAGTAAAAAAAGATCAAAACATTTCGCAAAAATGCGTCAATGCTAATTAACTTAGTATCAATAAATTTTGCATTTTATTCATATTTATTAAAAAAAAAAATCTAAACTCGTTAGACACCAGTGTTCCATTAATAGAACAAAACTTTTTTTTTGAAAAAAATGGTGTGATAACTAAATTATTTTATGTTTTGCAATTATTCTGCAAAATTGAGAGAAAAGTGTTGACCATTACATGTTGATATAAATATATTTAAACTAATATGAAATCATTAAAATTCTATTTTTTTATGCACACTTCTAAAAATTAAGCAGAAAAATAAATCCTTCGTAATGAAAAAGTGAGCATAGATGCAGTGAAGGCTTTGGCTGGTAAGATGTCTCGTGCAATTTCAAAAAAAGGGATGCACTAGTATCTTTTGCGCTCTCTTGCAACGATGAAAATACCAACTTTTATAAAATTCTCAATGTCGAATAAGATATTCAGTTGCAACAATCTGAAATTCTGTCAGATATTATCACATCGTGCAAATCCATTATGTCTCGTTATTATTTATTTTATTTCACTGGTGCTGACTGGCATCAATCTTGGCTGAAGCATCTCCTCCAGTTTATCCGCAGACATTGCTCTTGTAGTAGACATTCACTCCAATCCCACAGCTGACACCGAAAATGGCACCGATATTTCAATCTTTGCAATTTATCAGGATAATAGTCATACATAAATTTAGTACATTGAAGCCAACTACACTGGTTATCATAAATTAAGGAAAATTCACAAAAATCGCGATAACTCAAGAAATTACACATGGAATTTTATGAAACTTACCCACAATATACAACACATAGTAAGGTATTAAACAACATAAAAAGAAATTATCAGACATTAATAGTAGTATAGAAATTAGCACATGTATAAAATAAACAAATTGGAAGTATCGGTTTGCAATAGAAAAAGTACCTTTAATATGGAATATGATTGCCTCTAGAAGCAATACAGCACAAACAGCGATGTGTGATGCTTTCAATTATGCGGTCTATCAGTTCAATAGGAAGTGAGAGCCATTGCTCTTGTAAAGCAGTTGCAAGCGTGGCAAGGGTCTGAGGGGGCGGATTGATGGCAGATACACGCCTCCCTAGAGCATCCCAAACGTGCTCGATAGGATTCAAGTCCGGGGATCGAGCTGGCCACTCCATGCGAGTAATTGTTTCCTGTTGAAGATAATCATCAACAATGCGAGCTCTGTGTGGTCTTGCATTATCGTCCTGTAACAGGAAGCAATCACCAATTGCCCCGGCATATGGGCGCACATAAGCATCAAGGATGTTGTCTCGATAAACCTGAGCATTCACGGTTCCCCTTGGAAAGACATGGAGGTATGTGCGCCCTCCTAAGGATATGCCTCCCCAAACACAGACACTGCCTCTTCCGTATGCATCTCTTTCACGGATGTTTGATGGATGATAACGGGTCCCAGGTTCTCTCCATATCAAATAACGTCTACTGTCACTTTCTAGACTAAACCTGGACTCATCCGTAAAGAGAACAGGCCTCCATTGATCTGACGTCCAGTGGACATGTTGTCGGGCCCACTGCAAACGGTCTCTCCTATGGCGTGATGTGAGCGGCACGCAAATGGCTGGTCGTCTCGCATACAGACCACCTTCGTGGAGCCTTCTGCGCACAGTTGACGTTGACACCAACCTTCCGGTGGCTGCAGCAAGAGAGGATCTAAGATGTGTCGGAGTAGCGGTTCTATTCCTGCGTGCACTTAATGTCAAATATCGGTCATCGGCACTGGTCGTAACAGTTGGCCGTCCTTGACTGAACCTCCTAGATGCCGAATCTGTGGTTTGAAATTGCCTCCAAAGTCTATGAACCACAGATGGACTCACATTTAGCCATCTGGCCACTTCTGATTGACTCTGCCCTGCCTCTAGTCTCCCGATGGCTCTCCATCGTAGTTCTTCAGGCAAATGATGCCTAGAGGTCATTATTACGAATTGGCTATCTCAGATTTTCAATGTCGCAATCACAGTAAAATTTGTGTGCTTTCTCTCAAACTTGGACTTTTATGCTCCAGGCAGATGACGTAAGCCGAGTGCAGCGCCACTAATTTGCATATTGCAATTTTACTCAGCTACTCTTAGTGGACAACATATGCAAATTTTGCACGGTTTGGCTTACTTTTGAAAGAGTTATCGCTATTTTTGTGATTTTTCCTTAATTTATGATAACCAGTGTAGTACAAATCCGGAATTCATGGAAGAACTTAACAAAGATATAGATAACATAGAACAAGTTAGTGTTACTGAATAAATGCGGAAGCTTATTATTTATAATAGTAGTATATTACTTTAGCCTTATTAATTTGATAAAAAAAAAATTATACTTTTATCAGATATAAGTTACAATATATAAATATATTACTTTCCCTTCTTTACAGAAATTAGATAAAGAAGTGCAGCCCTTGCTTATAACCTCTCCAAGCTGATTCACCAAATGCAGCATTATGGTAAAAAAAGTAAGAATAATATTTTATAAAATGGTATAAAAATAAGAATAAATGTTATAAAACTATCTACTAAAACTATCCAAGAGAAAAATGCACATTATAAACATTGCAACAACAGCCCCTTGGCAACTACTTTTACAAAAAGTTTTTTTTTCCTTACTATCAGCCCTGGTTTGAGACTAGAGGTTCAAGTAGCTATATCAAAGCAGTGTGTTCAAAAGAAATACAAAACAAAATGTGATCAAAATAAGTTATATAAAATTACTGAAATGATTAATGCAAAAATACATTGAATACGATTCTCACTTATCTATAAAGTAATACAGATGAGTGAATAGGTTTAAGTACTAAACTGGACTTCGTTAGCATAAACATTTGTGTAACTTTTGAACAGGTAATCCTATTGATTGTCTAAAAATACATAAGTATCAATACCTATCTTGAAAATGTGAGACCCCATTAACAGATGGAAGACAAAATTTGTACTGCTTTTACATAAAACTTAAATATTAGTTCATTCGACCGGGATTTGAGTTCATTGAAATCCTTTACAAAAAGTGTAAAAAGTTGATAGCAATAGATTCTAGTCTAGGTGCATAAATAACAAAAGATAGATAGTTATATTTTACTTTAACACAAAATTTAACGAAAGACATGTTAATATTATTTTCTCTTTGTATATAAAGACAAATTTAATACGTTCTTAAATTATAATTAAATGATATTTGTTATTTCAGTCAGTTGCAACTGGCTAAAGTACTATACTGCATTTGTGGGGAAAATTTCAACTAATTCCTATTTTAACAAAGTATGGAAGCTTTATACTGCTTGTTATAACTACTTTTAACGTTGACTGTGAAAAACCTTTGACATTTCTATAAATAAAAATACTTCGTTTTTTAAAAAAAATAAAGTTGGTTTTACGTCTAATCATAAAATTGCTTTGAATTCAAAATAATATACATGATTGCGAGGCGATATTATTTAATGTTTAGCATACTAAGTGAATAAATTTTAATTATGTAAATAAATAGTATAATTCTGCTAATTAGGTTAAAAAAATATTTTTATAATCTAATAAATTTCTACTGAGATCATGAAACACATTTTCTTAATCATGCCAGAAATTTTACGTACTAAATAAATATAAGTAGTTTTCAATTTAGCAATATTTATAGAAAAAGTTAATTGCGTTTTTCGCAATTATTATAAAAGGATACATTCGTAATATATACTTTTTGCTTGATTCTCAACTACAAAGCAAAACTCAATTTAGAAAATTTAAAATATCTCTTTCTCAAAGTAACTTCTTTTACTCCACATAAAAGCTTAGTTTTTCGTAATGAAATTTCCGGAAATAGTAAAAACGACGTGGAGATTTGAAACGCTTCAATTTATTCTGAAAGACAGATCTTATTCCATTTTAATTAAATCCAGTGCTCGTATCTATTACATCTCTATTCATATTTAAATCCGAGTCTAAATCAAATGCTAATGATTAAAACAATTTTAGAAAAAAAAATGGTTTCTTCTGCAGTTTTGGTTTGAACTTTTAAGAAAATTTCTATAAGCTCGAAGAATTGCTTAGGAAAGATTTCGTTTTATTCCTAGGATATTTGTTGGAATACTGGTACGTAATATAAATTATCAAGCATCTGCTGAATAATGACATTTATTTAAATGGAATATAAGAAAAAAAACTTATATAAAAGAATTCTTCGTGCTAAACGTTGATATATATATATATACACACATATATATATACACACATATATATATATATATATATATATATATATAATATAATATAATATAATATAATTCAGAAATATCGCATTAATTTATACCAATAGATGTGTCGTGATAACGACTATTGGTTTTTCCATTTTTAGTTTCTCTTTATATAAATTTTTATTGTACATATATATATATATATATATGTACATTGCCTCTTGGCGAATGCTCGAACAGTATCTCTTAACAGAAGTATAACAGAAGTATCTCTATAGTCAGTATCTCTTAAACAGAAAGATAATATTTTGTTTGTATTATTTTCCTCTTATTTTCCTTCTATCACTGCATGCTTATTATCAAATTTTGCAGGTGCGTGCAAAAATAATCAATTAAACTAAAAATATTTCTTTTATCATCATCGTGACATTCGAAATGTCGACATTTCCTGGGATAAGACAAAAAATATTTTCACCAAAGCGACTATGTCACTATCGGTATTCACTAAAGGATATCAGCTTACTCTAATTGTGATTTTCGCAGTAATTTCACTGGTAAAGTGACAGACATTCACAAAACAAAATAATAAGTATTTTGTAACATACTACACAAAATAAAAAAAATTTAATAGTTTTTTTTTTCTCTTTTCAGCTAAATCCAAGGGTAAAACTAAATTTTCGAAGCATTTATTGGTTATTTAAAATTAAAAATAGTTAACAGCTTGTGAATCAATTTACATTAATGTAACCTATATGAAAACTTCTACAAATTTAATACTATTTTCTTCTGAAATTGAAGTGAACTCTAAATAAAAACAACTTTAGAAACAAACAAAAATAAGCTCGTATAATAATCTCGTATCTAATCTCGCTAAATAGCTATCAATATATGTCATTTGTGCTTCAAAATATTGCTAAAGTGACAGTATTTGTAACATACAGATCAGTAACTGAGAAATATCTAAATTTCATCAACATCCTAAAGCAAATTATACAGTAATATGTAATTCCATTTATTAGTAGTTATAACAAGTAATATACAAGTAATAAACAAGTAATATACATTTTGAAAAGTTAGCACTAAACATTTCATCGCTGATTGCAAAAAATCAATATTTTTTAAGTAACTGAGTAACATTTATGAACTAAACTTAACTTTACATTAAACTCTGTATTCTTTTAAAATAGACAGCCTAAACCTTTAAATGATACTTAATAGTTTGTTTGAAATTTAAATATGATTTTGCTTGAAATGTTTAATAATTTTTCGAAAATATTGTAAACATTAAAATTTTAATGGTCAGGTTTACATTTTCGTGGAAAAACTCGAAAATCTCAGTATTAATTGCAAAAATAAACTATCATGATATTTGGCAGTATTGGCATAAATTCTCAAGCAAAATATTACTATTTTTGAAAAAGAAATCTACAAATCCACTCCAAATTTTACACCAAAAAAATGAAATCCTGCTTTTTTATTTTAATATTATTTATTTGAATATTATAATATTTATTAATGGTACAGCAAGCAAAACTTCTAAACCTAAAATTAATGAATTAAAACTTCTGGCATTAACTTTTAATTTAATTGTAAGAAAATTCATATATTTGTCTAGTAGCTATAAAGAAAATTAATGCCCAAAGCAACTACATAAATATAAATTTTATCATGATCCTAAAACATTAATCTAATATTTAGGATCCTTATCATTTTACAATTTATTCTCAAAACTACGAAGAATAATTTAAAATTCCATCAAGAACAAGTTTGAATAAACAGACAATACATACCTCTAGAGAGTCGTACATATTTTGTAGTTATTTTAAAAATAGATTTTTATGTGTAGCTGTTAGCGCATTTACTGCAAGCAGCACGCGAAGGATTATTTAGATACATTAATTCTTCAACACGTAACTACTCTATTTAACATGCACATATTTTTCTAACTAAAACAAGTGCTAAAGCAGTTTTGTAAGTTTACTCGGAGTAATTGGAATTTTCTCTTTTTAAATTTTTCTCACTTTTGTTAAAACAAATTTTACTTCAGGCTCTAACATCGCCACAGAGGTTCGGTAAAACATAAAGGGATTTTGAATTCCTTAGAAAAGCGGAAAAGCAAATTAATCTTCGTACTGCTAAGTTCTTTGTAAAATCTCCGGGAAGTTGTTTTGGCATCTCTCGAGACAAGGATTCGGAGAAATTGTACCTTAAGCTTCGCGGCGAATTAATTAGGTACATAATAACTGAAATATTAAATCTCTCCTACCAAGTGGTTGGAGAATAAGAGTCTTAACAATTCATAGCAGAATGTAAAATGCATTGCAAGATATTTTACTTTGTGGCGTACAACAGTAAGATTTCTTCAATACAATTGACTATAGGTAGGCAAATGTCGATGACAAACATCGCAATATTATAAATTCTGCGAAATAAATTTAATATTGACTATAGGGAGGCAAATATAGATGACAAACATTACAATATTATAAAATCCTGCGATATAAATTTGCTAGGCAAATATAGATAACAAACATTGCAATATTATTAAATCCTGCGAAATAAATTTACTATTGACTATAGGTAGACAAATATAGATGAAAACATTACAATATTATAAAATCCTGCGAAATTAATTTGCTAGGCAAATATAGATGACAAACATTGTAATATTGCTAAATCCTGCGAAATAAATTTACTATTGACTACGGATAGGTAAATATAGAGGACAAACATTGCAATGTTATTAAATCCTGTGAAATAAATTTAATATTAACTATAGGGAGGCAAATATAGATGACAAACATTACAATATTATAAAATCCTGCAAAATAAATTTAATATTGACTATAGGGAGGTAAGTATAGATGACAAACATTACAATGTTATAAAATCCTGCGAAATGAATCTGCTAAGCAAATATAGATGACAAACATTGCAATATTATTAAGTCCTGCGAAATAAATTTACTATTGACTATAGGTTGGTAAATATAGAGGACAAACATTGCAATATTACGAAATCCTGCGAAATTAACTTTTCAGTTGTTGTGAAATAAAGAAAAAGTTTTAAAATAAAAAGAAACTTTGATCAGAACTTGAGAACATGATAACGCTAGGGAAAAAAAATATTTGCTTACTTTCTGTAGCTTGAGATTTTTTTCGAAGATCTTAGATATTTTCGTTATTTTCAAATCTGCAATCGATTATCTTTCCAAGCAATTCTTTAACTTTTCGGTCAAAATGCGCAAGTTTAAAAATTTTATATAGATAACAGGGTTCTGCGTAAATGTTGCAACAAACTTTAAGTGGAGATCATCAGGATTAAAATTGCATAGGAACTGATTCTCGTGAATGTCGCTAGGGATATTTCCCAATTATGAACTGTTTCTGAACTGGAATAACGAAGCGTCTGTAACCATGTACCACGACATGTACCGTGTTTCATGCATGAGATCCTATGCAATTTTAATCCTGATGATGTGCCTTAACATCTCTAAAAAAACTTTCGCAACATTTATCCAACATGTAGCATATATTTCACATAGCATTTTTAATATATAGCATTATATTTTATACAGCAACATATATTTTATATAGCATTTTTAAACCTGTACATTTCGGCAAAACTAGACTAAAAATGTCTTTTTAAAAAATCTGTAGCTTTAGAAACAAAACTAATTTTCAGATTGAAAATTATGCAACATCAAGTATTTATATAAATTCAACAAAAATTTATCTTTTTTGTGTGTTCAGCCGTAGATGAATAATCTAACAATAACTTGTTAGAAGAAATCTTTTGTTATTTGTTGATTTGTAACGCATGCGCGCTGAAACTCTTGCTAACTTGCTCAGTTGTATTAGCGATTTCGTTCAACGTGTTTACTTTAGCTTTTACGCGAGCTTCGGAGAGCATAGTTCCTTTTCCCAGCTATTTTGGAAGTTCCAGCATGTGCTAGATCTGTTTTTATATTAAAGTTTTTAATAAATAGTTAATTTTGGTAATTTAGTTTCATTTTATTATTCGATGACTCATATTAGTTTAACTCATGTTAGTATTCCCCAAATTCTGGTCGTTCGAGCCGGAGCCATCGAAATTAAATTTGAGTTAGGGCTTTGGATTACTTTTCATGAGCTTTTAATATGCCAAAATCATTGGAAGAGCTACTTAAGCTGAAAAGAGTAGTTAAAAGTAAAGTTACTAGTGTAACTAATTCTGTTTCTGACTTGTGGTAAGATGCTGAACTTAACGTTGAGCATTCAGATATTTGTCTACGTCAAATAAGTGAATTCAATTTGGAAGTTTCGAATCTTTTCAAAGACATCTTAGTTGCTTGCGATGAAGAAAATTATTCAGATTATGAAACTGGGCTTTTCGACTTACTGAAAAGAGTAGATAGTTTTGGATTGTCTTTAAAGTAACGAAATAGTAATTTGACCGAAAATAGTAATTTGACGAACGCACAATCTGAAACTTCGGTTGTAGCTAAAACTCCAAAGGCTTACATCAATCTTTCAAAGCTGGACTTACCTATTTTCTCAGGTGATTTATTTTCATTTGGAGATTTATTTTCAGCTACTGTACGCAATAATAAATTATTATCGGATTCTCAAAAATAGCAATATCTGAAATTATCAGTTAAAGGCGAAGCACTATCGCTAATCAATTCTATACAAGTTTCAGATGCAAACTTTGAAAAAGCGTGGAAAGCACTCTCTAATAGGTATCACAGTGAAGTCGACTTAGTTTATTGTCATTTAGATAAATTATTCACGATACCCAGTTTGCAAATTGAATCCTCTAAAAGTTTAAGGAAACTTCTGGATTTATCAACTGAATGCTTAGACAACTTACGAATTTTAAACCAACCGGTTGACAATTGGGATACAATCTTGGTTTATTCATTAAGAAGGAAAATTGATAACATCTCATTGAATGGGAATTATCACAGACTAAAGGAAAGATGCCGACTATAGAAGAATTTCAGTCTTTCTTAGAAATGAGGGCACGCGCTCTTGAATAGATCATGTTAATATTCGCAACATTCATCCAACATATAGCATATATTTTATATAGCATTTTTAATATATAGCATTATATTTTATATAGCAACACATATTTTCTATAGCATTTTTAAACTTGTACATTTCGACAGAACTAAACTTAAAATCCTGTTTTAAAAAATCTGAAGCTTTCGAAACAAAACTAATTTTCAGATAGGAAATCCCTATACCCAAATTATGCAACATCAAGTATCTATATATATATTTCTCTTACACGGCTCCAAAAAAGCCTCATTACAACTCCCCGAATGGCAACGCTAGAAAATCGACCAATGATTGCCGCTAAAAATGTCACATGCCAAATCTAGCTGAGGTGGCTCAACATATAGCGCTTTTAAAAATGGAAACTGAAATAACCTTAAGCTAGGCAGAAGTGAGTAGTCTTTGTCGATAGATCTCTATTTTATTATTTTGTCGAAAGCGCTTTTTTTCACGAATTTATATATTACGAATTTATTTGACAATTTTTGATTTATAGCACGAATTTATTTGTTTTATTATTGTTATTAGTTATTCATTGAAAAATGAGTCTCAGTCGTGCTGTTACGCTTTAAGATTTTATACTATAGCACATTTTTAATAGGTTTAACGAATTACATGTCATTTATTTGAATTCAAATTTATTTTAATGACTTAGTATTTACTAAAACCATGTAATTTTTTTTAAAAAAAATGTTGTTATATGGATTTGAATGATTGTTTTGAATTCCTAGAATTTTGTGTATTTGCAATGTACCTAAGTTAGTAGCGAGCGAAGCAAGATTAGTTTGCGAAGCAAACCATATAAGATTGCGCAGCAATTTGCGGGGGTTGGCGAGCGTTAGCGAGCAGGGGGCGCAGCCCACTAGTTTATATAAATTCAACAAGAATTTATCTTTTTTGTATCTGCTTTTTTATATATCTGTTTAAATTATTTATGGGCAGGAGAGGTCAAAATTCTTCTAATATATGTAAATATCAATGCATTACTATTGGTACCACAAAGAAAAATACATTAATTTCGTAGTAGTTAGAGAGTAATTTAGATGGTTAGCATAATTTACAGTATGAGCATAGATAGAAAGAGATTTCCAAAATCTAAAAATGCAATATTCTCTGTAGAATTTTTACATATTTTGCTTAAACCACAGGCCTTACTCTAAGAAGTCTTACTTGCTTAAGGGTATTTTTATAGCATTTTTTTTTTTAATTTCTACGAAAATATAATTTTAAGTATTGAAGAAATTTAAAATGAAATTAGCGTGTAGTAACGTTATTTTTTTAAGTTAATTATTGTCTTATGAAAGAAGTACAAAGCACTCAGTTAAGAAACAGCATTACAGTTGTAGAAGCTAAAACAGCAGCACCTGAACAGCAAGTTGCTGGCGATTTTGTGCGAACAGCATCTTGACATGCGGTGTCTTTCCAGGTGAAGTAATTTTTAATTTCGTAAATTCTAAAACATTTAAAGAACAAATTTTGCTTCAAACTTTAAATTGTAGGGGAGAGTGGGGTCAATTGTAACAGGGTACAATTGTAACAGAGCAAAAATTTCGAGTGTCGGCTTCTAGATTTGGTTCCTAGGTGGCACACAAGGTGTATTTAATAAATCTACATGTGCACCCCAGCTGACAACCATTTTTATGTACTTTTGAAAGAGTTACATCACAAAAGATATTTTCACGCTACATAAGTACTTTTTTTGGTATTAGAATATTATATTCTAACAAAGTAATTTTGTTTAAACAAATAAAAATTATTAACCGAATATGTAAGTGGATACCTTAATTAACATTTCAAAAAAAAATATTAGTTTTGTTAATTAATTAGCATTGTTTTTAACAAATGAAGCTGAAATGGCGTCTTGGGGACGATTGTGAAAATAAATAATCTTATGTTTACAAACCATTACTTAACTCTTTAAGAACCACCAACAGTTTCCTATATCATTTATATTTTGTTGCATGTGCATTATTTTATTTGTCACCTTTCACAGCATAAATTAAAATGTTTAACCCCTTAAAGTTAAAAGTTTAACCCTTTAAGTCTCTGCTCATTACCATTTTTACTCCTAAAATATCACTACTATTTTGATCAATAAGAAAATATATCACAACTATGATAATATGTATAATTTACTATGTTTTAGTTGAATTTATGAACTGTTACAATTGACCCCGTAAGTTGGGACAATTGTAACAAGTGCACGACTGTCAAAAATTGTTAATAACTAATATAATAACATTTAAAATAAGGTATTTATTTTTTTTTCTAGTAGAGGATAGTCTGCTTTACTCGTCTGTCAATTAATACTAATAATATATTGGATTTTCTGTTAGTTAAAAATAGTTAAGTAAAAAATGTTACAATTGACCCCACTCTCCCCTACTAAATTTATGCCATTACAGACAAACATGCTCAAATTAAATTCGGAGATTAACCATAATCTAAAGCTAATTAATCTTTGCTTTTCCATTGCAGGAGGTTACGATATTCTCTGTTATAAGTTATTAAAGCAGTTTGTTCTTACGTGTTTGTTTTGAAAGCTTACATCTATTTCTGAAAATTGCTTTAGCGATAGACAACCCTAAAATAACAAAAATAAATCTATTCCAATCTAATAAATTTGTTTTATTTATATACTTTTAATATCACTTACATTATGTTGGTATTTGACTTGAGGATAACTTTATGTTATTCCTTTACGACGCCTCTTTAAACTTTTTCTTAATTTAGTTTAAATCAGGGCTGCCTTTTTCGAATTTTTGAAATACAGGGTATTTTACAACCTATTCAACAAAAGCATATAAAATATACGATTTTGTTTTTATTACTTTCACTTTTCATGAAAAACCTCTACGGAATATGAAAAAGGGGAAAGAGATATTTTTATTACATTTTTTTCTTCCTTTTCTTAAATTTTTTAAAGAAAATATTCGTCTCCTCTTTATTCGACTTGTATCACAACTGATCCTTCGAGCACGTCTCTGAAACAAAATATTACGGATTTTTGACATGAGTGAACGTCCATTAAATCCCACAATTTTAGTTCCAGAGGTTTTATACCAAGAAAAGTATAAAAAAATAAAGCTTAACGTTATTCAAAGAGAGTAATCTGTACGCTATGATAACTTTCGAATTTCACCGGATATATTTAATATGGCAGAAATTACAAGAAATATCTTAATTTGTACACAGCAAAAATTTCCCTACCATTTTTCATAATTCTTTGTCTTACGTCGAATGTGATTATACGTGAATGTATACATTAGAAGTTTATAATAAAAATATAAATAATTTTAAATATTTGCTATCATTTAACCAGAATTGACTGATGATAAAAAAAACGTTTAGCTAATATCAAGTTATGCAATTACTTGTTGAAATAAAAGATGGCGGAAAGAGAAAAAAATTACTTCCGTCCCCTGGGGGTTACTTTGCCCAACATTAAGCTTGTAGTGAAACTTTCCATGCCATTCAATATCAGTTAGCGAGAGCTTATAGAGCTGATTTATGGTGCTTTCATATATTTTTAAAGCTCTCTCTCGCAGAAAAAAAATTTAAAAAAGAAAACCTGCTAAACAAAGTTATTTAGCTATTGGGTTGAGTTTGAACGCCTATAAAATAAACTTTCTGGTCTTTGCCGTAGGAAAAATGTGCAGAATTAAGCTTTTTTTAACAGTTGATAAATTTATTTGTTACTATTTATTGTTTAGGTAATTTATATTTATGCTGGGCACTTGCACTCGTGTTAGATTCTCGTTATAATACTTCAATACGAGATTACCATCAGAAATAATGAAAGAAAGAGAACACATATGTAGATACATAATGTGACTGACGTTGTTTGAAGAAAAATCTTGATAAATCTTTTTTAAAAAGGAATTTGCTTCGCCGTTTCTTAGGAAATGGGGTATTGAAAACAACGTCGATCATAAAAAGAATCGTTAAAGTCAGCTTTTTTAATAAATGGATTAATCTAGTACTTTTGTCTTTAGATCTCAGATAGGAAATGTTCAAGTCATATTAGAGACAGTGTTCAGAAAACTAAATCTGGTAGAGTAGTCAAAATGCTGTAGCGGCTTCTCTAAGTTCCTGGAAAGTGAATATTGTGACAATTGCTGAACTGAAAAAAAGCGTTTGACAAAAGAGTTGAGTTAACAGAAAATGTTTCTGCTATAATATGGTCTTACGCTCTTGGAATTCACAAAAAAATCTTTGAAGCTATTTAACACCAACTTTGTTAAAATCTTTTTCCAGTTATTAGGTATTTGTTAAAGATTATATTTTTCATGCTTTTTTTTTCATTTTTAATTTTTTTTATAATAATTACTTTCTAATTTCTTTATCTAAGAAATTCGTTTCCACATTATTTGCACTAACTACAAAACATGAATTTCAATTTTGTAATTTTCATGAACTAAGCGAATCTTTTATCGAATTTAATTCACAAGTCGCAATTAAATTTGTATAATAAAATACATTAAGTGGATTGAAATTAAAACTTGTTTTATAAGACAATAATTTATATAGGCTATAATGGTTTTACATACTTTTTGGTAAAAATAAACGAAATTGAGGGAATTACTTCTAAAATTCTCTGTGGTCTCCCCTTCAACGTGGAATCAATTTACTTCAACTATTACTCATTTTATTTGAAACATGCTTTAACAAAATGTGAGACATAATTACTTTAGTAAGAAAGAGACGTAAAATTGAAAACTTCTAGGATTTCAAAATAATCTTCTAACAGTTTCTTAAATTACTTTTAAGAAAGTCATCCATTTTCTATACATGACAACCGAAGAAATCTGTCGAATTTGAACATAAAAGTAACTCAATCCACCGTATTTTTCTACTTGCTTTTAGAGTCTGTGACGAAAGGTACAAGATTAGAAACATCAATCATTAGTTTTTGACAAGACTTTAGCTTCCTTTCTCTGTCTGAAATTTTTAAAATATCGATCTCTTGACTTTTTTAATAGGGTTTTTTTTTAATAGGGAGAGTTATATTTTAATTTATCTACTAAAAAAAGTCACCGCCTAAGAAATACATTCTTCGAAAGTATATAATTTTTAAAAATTTGTTTTGAAACTAAGACGATTTGATGTTCTGCTTTTTAAAAGGATAAAATTTTTGTAAGTAGAATATGCCAACTTTATTTATTATTCGACATTAACATTTTACCAATTTTTTTTCCTTGGTAGAAAAGTTGCTTTTTTCACACCCTTACAAAATCGTCCAAAAATATTTTTAAAAAATTTCAAGGAAATTAGTTTTATTGAAATGTGAACGGTTGGAAATTCGTTCGATTATGAAGAATCAGTCTTCATTGTGAAATTACGGCCTCGCAGACCACGTGACAATTAATAGTGCACTTGGCTGCAGTTTTAGTTGGCTTTAGTGTTAGTTGAACAAGGATAGAACACCTAAACGCATTCAAAAGGGTCGATTTATTGATTTGATTGAATGTAGAGTTTAATAGCGCAAGATCCAAAAGAGGATATGCTGCGCCTATTCAAAAGGGTCATATCCCCCCCCCAAAAAAACGTTAATGGTGAGTGTTTGATGCTGCAGGAGAGATGTGATTCATTATGAATTTTTGAAACCTGGCTCATCGCTCACAATGGAAATATGCAACAACTAATTAGACGAAATTATGCAAAAACTAAAAGAAAACTAGTCTAGATTTTTCAAAAAAACAACTCCTTTCTTATTACATGACATTGCCAAACCACTCACTGCACAAATGTTTACGACAAAATTACAGAAATTGGAATTAAAACGTCTTTATCATCTCCTTTACTCACTAGACCTAACCCCCATTTAAAACCAATTTCCAAATATGGACATCTTTTTAATAAAAAAACTATTTCAATCAGAAAGTACAGTAAAAATGGTCCTTTAGGTATTCATTGCTTGTTGACCACTGTGGTTTTTTCCCACACGTGACTAAACTACCTGACGCTTACGTAGAAAAATGGTAGAGAAAATATAGGTTCATACTTTGATGAAAGAAATAGTTTCTTATGTCTGTAGGCTATATAATTATAATGAGTAATCATAATATTAATTGTTATTATGTAACTAATAAATTAATTGTAAATAGGACAACAAGTGTGATAAAAAATTACATGATTTTATACATTACATGCATTAGTAAGTAAAAGGACCTTACCGCTTGTATGGCGGCATTGGTCCATTAAGGGTTAATATCAATTTCGGACCCTCTGTAAACATGTTATAAGTCAATGGCGAAGAAAAGCAGTAAAGCACAATACGCTATAGAATTTTATGTATTTTATACAGACAAGTGTTTGTGTAATAATAAATTACAGAAGCATGTTCTATAAAATCTTCATGGTAGACATTTAGGAATAGTAAAATGTATGCAAACCAGTGTCCTGACAAAATATAGAAAAAAATTGAGAGTAAAGCTTCAAGGCTTAACCTTTCAAATTATTTTTTAAAAAATATATATTTGAAAATCTTTGCCAGAGATTTCTGTTTTCAGAATATTAAACTGAAAAGTTACAGCTGTGAGTTTTCGTATACCCATTTAGAATTTTAACTACCGATTTCAATTATGTCTGGACGCTGGACAACTTATTCAAATTAGCTAATGATAACCTTCTCAGCTGGTGATGGACAGTCCTAGTTAGTAATTTAACTAATTTATTTTCGAAGTTTGCGATAAGCTAATTTCTTATGGTATATGCTATCCCGTCTAGAAATCCAGAGTAAATAGTCATACGTTAGACGTGCCCTTAAATCCATGAATTTTATTAAGTATTTTCGTTAAACTGAAATAAATCAGTGAGTTTACTAAGGTAAAGGTTGGAAATCTCTAAAATTCGATATTTTTATATAAAATGCAAAATACTAAATTTTTAATCAAAGAAAAAAGAAATTTTTTTTTTTGGTAACATTGCAAACTCTAAAAAAGTAGTTTAGTTTTAAGATTCGTTATCAAAACGGACCAGCGGTTAAGTTCTATCGTATTTTTTGAGTTATAAAATATTGAGCATTTAATGTATGGTATGAACTATCATAACCGTGGTTATACAGTTTTACTAAGGCCTAAATTTAAAACTTATGACCTTGAATTTGCTAGAAGTACTACGCACAATACCTGCTTTTATCACTTTTTCGTACGTAATTTTATTATTTTATATAATCCGTACTTCTGTGCAGCATTTCATCAGTTTAGTATCACTATTTTCTTTTGTTTATTTAGTTTAAATAAAATTTTTATAGTTCACAAATCACGCCCTTTTTATTTCAAGTTTCATCCCTCATTCCTTTGATGATACATATCTATTCAGTTTTAAAAAAGCTCCATTAAGAAAACACAATAAATTTAAACACATCACTAACAAATTCAATCGAATACAAATGAAAATAGTGTTCATTTGTAATTTTTTAAAATTTTTATGGTAAGGCTGTCATTCAATAAAATAACAAATGAATAATTGAATAGAATGGTGTTATTCAATTTAACTTATCCAGTACAATAATTAATGAAAATCGTATTTATAAAAAAAAAAAACTTTTGACAACCTTAAATATTCAAGTAATTAGTTATTAAAATATTAATGCAGTAAAGGCTTTAAGAAGAAAAAAAGTTTTTCGTACCAAATAATTCTGGAATAGCGTTGAACAATAAGTTGTTTATGCATGGAAAATTCCTTTTTTTTCCCCAGAATATTTCTTGACAAAAAAATTTAGCTCCTCATTTCCGAAAATGATAAATTATCGATCACGGTAGAAATTCACGACCTTGAAATGGTCTGTGAAATATAAAAGTTCTTCCATTTACCTTGAGAAGATAAAGCACATCATAAATAAAGCCTCATTCATTGTAGTAAATGGAGTTTGAAAAGTCAGAAAATGATGGTGCCAGCTATATTTTGAAAAATGTTATCTTCTTAGTAGTTCATAATTATTTAGATCCTAGAAAGACAGACAGAGAACTTCTTTTTTTAAAAATACCTTATTTATTAGTTTAACAGTTTTGACTCTTGGCTAGTTTAACAGTTATTAAACAATTTATTAGAAGAAATAAAAATAAACTAGAAAATATAACATTCAAATAAAATAAAATTTTATATATTGGGAGTACAAATTTGTTCGGTCCGTTTTTTTGTGGTCAAAAATGCATTTATTTCTGAACAAAATGAATGAACAGATTAATCAAAGTATTGTCTATCGCTGGCTACTACTTTTTCCCACCTCTCAGGCAATTTTCGAATTCCATCTCGAAAAAATGTCTCGTCTTTTGAGGTGATCCAAGTTAGGAGCCAATTTTCGATTTCTGCAAACGAAGTGAACTGGTGACCTGCAAAATCATGCTGCATCTGTCAGAACAACCAGTAATCAGAAGGAGAAATGTCCAGTGAATACAGTGGGAGGGGTAAAATATCCCACTTGAGCGTTTCCTTATAATTTTTTGCGACTTTTGAGACATCAGGACGACCGTTATTATGCAGAAGAATAACTTTATCATGTCTTTGCTCGTATTCCGCCCTTTTCTCTCGTAATGCACGGCTCAAATGAATAAATTGTAGCCTATACCGATCGCCCGTATTGGAATCACCAGGTTGTAGCAGCTCATAGTATACAAAACTATTCACCATTCACCATTTATTATTCTTCATTTACCATTCTTGAAACGTCGAAACCATTCCCTACATGATTTATCAGTTGGAGCATTGTCAACATAAACTTCTACAAGCATTCGATGCGCTTCAGCTGCACTTTTCTTCCAATTAAAGAAGAAACATAAAACCTCCCGTAAAATTTGACATGTTCAGCAAAGTAAAAAACAGGGTATGAAACTCAAAGCGATATAAACTGAATATTATTGACAGATGCTTAACCTCTCTGAAACCACCAAAACCAGCTGTCACTATATAACATTCATAACAGCAGAGCCATTTTTTAAAAACGGACTGAACTAATTTGTACACCCAGTAATAAAATTTTGTAAAAATTTATCAATTTTTAATGATTGAAGTACTTCGCCAACTATAGTTCGTTCACCAGGATTTGGCACTTGGCTCCACCTCCTCGAACAAAGAGCTCATTTCCCCGCGAGAGTAAGAGGATAAACATCTCCGCTCCTGAAAATGAGACAACCCTTAATGTGCACCAAACGCAAGCAGTGAATTCCAGTCACTTACTTCGCTTTATCATCTGCTATTATACCTTTCGATACTCTAGCTAATTAAATATATTGCAGCAAAATGTCTCAAAAAGGACAAACTATTCAAAAGAAAGAAATATCATCAAATTAATGAAATATTTAATGTTAAAAAAATGCACATTAAGATTGCGAAATAAATATTTTAGTCATACAATCATCAAATAGCAACCTTGTTCTGGAATGTTCACATCATTCTCCCAAAAATAGCGAAATGGTATCGTCGGATAACACGTGATGAAGGAGAAGCCAAGTGCCAACTCTGGTGAACGAAATTCTATTTTGTAAAAAATACTTTAACTAATAGATCACATCATATCAGAAGTTAGCCCCTGAGGCATTAAATTAATGTCTTAGCGAGACAAAAAAAATTTCATCGCTGTTCAGTATTCTTTTATTCTATTTAATTTACTGTAAAGAAATTTTCCAAATTATTCAATTGAATTCTTATTTGGTATTAGATGATAAGATTTTTAACTATTTCAGGTATAAAAAATGTTGATAGTTCATTCAGTTTGACCATGGTTTCGATTAAAATTCAAAAATATGTGATTGTACTTTGGGACAGTAAAGCATTGGACTTGAAACATTTCCTAGAGTACTATATATATATATATATATATATATATATATATACATACAGACAGACAGACAACTTCTATTAAACGTGTGATATATTTTCAATATATATGTTCTAAATTAAGTTGCATAAAAAGTTTTTGTTTGGTATAAAATTCGCCCAAATGTACCCCTGTGGTTCCAACAAGTTCTTGTTACCCTTGGCAGCTATTTGAAATGATACGACATTTTGCAATTTATATTATAAATGGCTGATAAATTTTACTTACCAATTCTTTAGAATGTAAAAATATATTGCAGAAAAAATTTTTTTGCATTTAAATGTTGTTTTCTGTTTCCTAAGATGTAAAAAGTATCTCCCCTAGTGAGTGAAGAAAAATATCACCCCGAAGAACTTTTGATCTGATGAAAATATACGTGATATAGTATGAAATCTTCAAAATAATAAGGCTAATATGAGTCATTAAAAACATTAATATAACTTAAATATAAAGTTTGTTTTAACTGCAGGGTGTACCAGAATAGGTGTCCCTTATTTTTGTAGTGCTTTTATACTCAAGTGTCTCTCTTTTACCTGAAATATTTCTGAAATTCACATTAAAGCAGTCGAAGTAGGTGTCGCTTGACAGCTTATTAAAAAAAGTTGAGACTTTGTGAAATTTTTAAAAGAGCTTAGGCGTAAGCCAAAAATTTGTTTTCGTGCTCTAAAAAGAATTAAAAGCACCGATTCAATTTCTCACGAAGCCTATGAAATTAACGAACGGTTAGGACAGCGAACGTGACCAATGACGATTGAGAATGGATTAGGAGCAACCTATGCTAATCTTTTCAGAGTATTCCATAAAAGATGCAACTATAAAAAGAAAACAGAATTCTCAAGGAAGATTTATTGCTGAAACCGTACAAAAAACAAAGATTTCATGGTCTTATTAACGCACAATAATAACATAAGCTTGATTTAAAAAGAGCAAGATGTTACGATGTCAGCACGCAGCCTTGTGACATTCTCTTTTCGGATGGAGAAACTATATATCCTACAAGACAATCTGAAATAGCAAAACGATCGTATGTATGCAGCAGCAAGTCTTGCGCACATTTCCCAAAGATAAGTTGACCCTCGAACGAAATCAAAATGCATTGAAAGTGATGTTACGGGGTGAGACTTCTAATAAAGGACAGCTTCCATTTCATTTTATTGATTCAGGGGTTAAAATCAACGCTGAGTTGATTTTAACCCCTAACACGAATTGGAACAAGTCCTATCTTGAAAATATTCTGATTTATTTGAAGTGTGATCATATTGTTTTCAACAAGGCCCAGCGTCCGCCCACAAGCTACAAAAGGTTCAGACATGGTGCAGAGCAAATTGCCCGATTTCATCAATACAGAAGAATGACCTGTTTTCTCGACCTAGACAAATACACTTGATTATTTTATGTAGGGGGCCGACGTGATTGTGTAGGGGTCAGGGAACTGGCCTTGCTTCAGGAAGGTTCTGGGTTCGAATCCCGTACAAGGCATGGATGTTGTTCCATTCTCTGTACTATCTGTCCTTTCTGTGGGAGCAACGTCGGCCCGGCCCACCTAATATGGTGCCTCTGAAATAATGGCCAACAAATCTGCCTTGTAAATGCCTGAATAGACGAAAGATTAACACAGGTAAGCATTCGAAATAAAAAAAAATTATGTAGGGTTATATGCACTCAGAGATTGAAAATATGATACAATAGTTTCAATAGTTTGTGTAAAGTTGTGAATGAAAATGGGACAAGATTTGAGCTTTTATGTAAAAAATTAGCCAATTATCGTATAGAAATGTCAAAACTAATTTAAAAAAATTTGAATATTTTATTTTATTTCATAAGGTTTCAAATTATGCATACTCTTCACGAATTATTCAACTTGAAATTCAAAAATATATCAGCAATCAAACATGGAATTACCTTGCTTTTTAGCGAGAGAAATATCTCTCCACATTTTTAGGATTTGCAATATTTTTAATCTATATACACAAAATAAGAGCAAAAATTTTACTATTTGTTATTTTAGCCCTTTTTTGGCAAATATTTGTTATATTATTCCCGACTATAATTGTATAACTTTTAATCTTTCGTAATTATAATTATGTATATTTATTATCTAAAGAATGCTATGTAAATTGGTTTACTCTATTTTTTGCGATTTCTACTTTTCCCTTTAGTTTTGCCTAAGCTCTTTCAATCTACTCATTCTTCTTGTAGGTAGAGCTTTACTCAGGATTTCAGTTTTCGTCAACTTGAAATTCCAGGGTTTATGTTTTGTTTTATGCTTCTTGGTAAAGAATAAAAAAAAAAGTTAGATTTCACCTTACTTGCATATATTTCTTCCATAGATTTCTTCTCAAATAAAATGGGACACTTATTTTTTGCCAAGCAAGAAATTCTTCCTTTATGTTGTAGATACAAACATTTTTGTTTTATGTTTGACATCATAAAACATTAGCATTTGGAAAAAAAATAGTCTGTTCTTTATCAAAACGTCCATTTGCATTTATAAAGCAGGAATAGTATAAAATGAGTTTTTCAAAATAACTGTCACAGAAAAATTTTCTAAATCTTTTGGCCTTGTAAAAATCGAAACAAAACAATAATAGAAAAAAGAAACCTAACTGCAACAGGAAGTGAAACAAAGGTTTAAATTGATGGGAATGCCAAAAGGAAAATCAACGTATGTTTTTTGGCGCCCTGATGGCAAAAGAAAAAAGGAAATACTAAGAATTACTTGGCAAAGACAAAGAAAAGAAGCAGATTTTAAAAGAGCAGGAACTAAATGATTAGAGGAATCTAGATCCTAAGACACAAACCGCTGGCACAGTTTATTTATCTTTACTTTCACTTCGAATTGGTCAAAGTAAACGCGGAGATTTTTCCAACCAGGAACCTATTGACCGACATGATGTTATAGTTAAAGTTTTTAAACTAAAACAGACGACGTTAGTTAACATTTTCACAAAAGTCATGTATATGTTAAAATAAGATGTTGAATGTACTCTATCGAATTGCAAAAAACAGGTCTTCAAGCCCGAGTTCTCAAAGAAAAGAAAAACAACTCCGCCCGACACAAACTGACAGTCTCATATGGTCTGAAATTCCGGATCCTCACTCTGACTCCTTATTTCATCAGATTTTCATTAAACATATGGTTCAAGTAGAGCAATCAATCCAAATTCGCCTGATATGGATAAAAATACTAAATTATGTTCTAAGAAATACCCTCAAGATATCATCCAAGAAACTAAAATAGACAATAACAAATTGGATCTAAGATATTTAGTCAAATCGACCTTGTCAAAACCTATCATCAGATTCCCACTAATCCGGGAGACGTTCACAAGACTGCGATGTGCACCCCATTCGGCTTGTATGAGAGTTTGAGGATGCAATTTGGGCTATGCAATGCCAGTGCTACTTTTCAAAGGTTTATCGATGAAGTCACGCGTGGCTTAACAAACGTTCATGCTTTTGTGGACGATATTCTTATAGCATCAAAAGATCTCGATGAGCACTTCAAACATTTAAAGGCTTTATTCTCTAGATTAGAGAAATATGGTCCTTGCATGAACGTTTCGAAATGTATTTTCGGCCAATCATCAATTGAGTTTTTAGGTTTTAACCTTTCTGAAAAAGGAATTGAATCCCTCCCTGATAAAGTTAAGTGCATAACTGATTTTCCTAAGCCTTCTACTCTCACTAAACTCCGTCAATTTTTAGGATTGTTTAATTTTTACCGATGTTTTATACCAAGAGCCGCCCATAAACTTGCTCCTTTAGTTCAATTTTTAGAAGGGCATAGAAACAGAAAAAAGTCTCGTTCCAAAGGTCACGATTCTTCCGAACCTCTTAAATGGAACGAAAACACTAAACATTCTTTTATTGCCGCTAAAAATGGTATTGCTCACGCAACACTTTTAAGGCACCCCATTCCTAGAGCTGAAACGAGTGTTTGGGTAGATGCATCGAATGTCGCAGTTGGTGGCGCTTTAATGCAACTTTCGCAAGATAAATGGGAACCTATAGCTTTTTACTCAACCAAATAAAATAAAAGTCAGCGCAATCGGTCAACGTATGTCAGGGAATTATTTGCTATATACTCAGCAATTAAGAAATTCCGTCACATGTTAGAGAGGAGAAAATTTCAAATCTATACAGATCAAAAACCCTTAATATTCTCATTTAAACAAAATCCTAACAAATGTTCACCTCGGCAAGTACGACATTTAGATTTCATTTCCCAATACTCTACAGATATCCGTCATGTGCACGGTCTTCAAAACGTAGTCGCGGACGCTTTATCTAGAATTGAAATTGATTCTATTACCAAAACAACGTTTAAAATTTTAAGAAATTTGCTGAAGCACAAAAAAATGATCCAGAGCTACTTAAATATCGTAATAAACAAACAACTTGTCTAAAACTTGAATTAAAGCCATGTCATATTTCTGATGATGACTTAATATGTGATACATGAATCGGTCAGCCAATTCCATTTGTGCCCGAGTCGTATCGAAAAATCATATTTGATCACTTGCACAATATATCATCCTGGTATTCTAGCCACTACCAAATTAATCTCATCCAGATTTGTATGGCCATTCATGAACCGTCAAATAAAAGACTGGGTTAAGTGTTGCGAACCTTGCCAACTCTCAAAAGTCCATGTCTTCGGATCATCCTCAGGGATGTTTCCCAGACAATCGCCAATAGCCCATTGCGCAGCTCTAGTGCGACGTAAATGAACAACAACAGCAACAACAAAAGTCCAAAGACGTACTAAAACACCTCTTGGAACATTTTCTCTTCCTGGTGGACGCTTTTCCCATGTCCATATGTCCTCTACCTCTCTCTGGTAGTTTCAATTACATTTTGACAATGATTGACAGATTTACCAGATGGCCGGAGGTCATACCAATTCCTGACCTGACCAAAAAGCAAAAATCATCTGCAAATTTTTCTTTAATGCATGGATTAGCAGATTTGGTTGTTCTTCCATCGTGACAACCAATCGAGGAGCACAGTCTGAATCGCAGTTGTTCAGAGAGTTTTCAGACTTATTGGGGACGACTAAAATACGGACTACAACATATCATCCGATTTCAAACGGAATAGTAGAACGATTCCACAGACATCTTAAGTCTGCACTAAAAGCTCATTAAAATGACCGGTGGCACGAGACAACACCTCCTAGAAGTATGAAGGCCTCAGCACGGATCAATTTAGTAGTCCGATGTGACGAAGTTAACTGCGCAGTTGATGAAAAATAAGAAAGATGTCATTACGTTCGGGGTACTAAGCTGCGCAGTGGTTGAAAATAGGGCATATGTCATTACGTTTGGACTACTAAAGGATATTTATGGTAACCCGTGCAGAGGCCTACTCTTTTCTAGGAGGTGTTGCACGAGACCATTCCAGTTGTCCTATTGGGACTAAGAACAGCCATTAACGAAGATTTAAATTCTTCTTCAGCTGAACTAATATATGGTTCTCCGCTGCACCTGCCATGTGAGATGTTTCAAAATACAAAACCAACTACATCCAATCATGAATTAATTTCAAAATTACGAGATCACATGCAGCAATTAACATCAATTGCCACAACAGCACATTTCGAAGAAAAATTTTACGTACATCCCAATTTAAAAACTTGCTCTCATGTTTATCTTCGGGTCGATCACGTAAAACCTCTATTGCGTCAGCCTTACTCAGGGCCTCATAAAGTGATTAATAGAACGAAAAAAAACATTACCATTGAACTAAATTGTCGAAAAACAACGGTTTCTCTTGATCCCGCCTTTTATTTAAGGGGGGATCCCACCCTGAATATTTCAAAAATTCGAAAAGTAATTTATTGCATTTTTCGAATCTTTGTACCCTTCCTAATGTCTGTCTAAAACTATTTGTCAGTACCTAACTTCGTTTGGAAGTTATACCAGAAAATAGAGAGTCGTCGCTAAGCAGGTGGAAAGGCCCGTTCGGCCGGATTAGGAGGGGCGACATTCTTTTTGTGTCTCATCCATTCTGTTGACTGTATATAGAAACTTATTGTAGGCATTTCATTTATCGATCATTATACACTCCTCAAAAGTGAAATTGCAACACCAAGAAATAATGCACGTAGCGTCATGCAAATTTCAGGAGCGATAGTAGTGAGATGGATATGCAAATAATATATATGATTATAAAGCAATTTATTCAATATCTAATGTGGCCACCTCAGGCAGCTATACAGGCCTCAATCCGGCGAGGCATGCTATCAATGACTCCATTGATGGTTGCCTGAGGTAACCTTTGCCAAGCCACATCCACTGCTGTGCGCAGATCATCGATGGTTTGCGCCATTGATCCTCTGTTCATGCCACGTCCAATGAGATCCCATAGGTGTTCTATGGGATTCAGATCTGGAGAGGCTGCCGGCCAGGGAAGGGTGTCAAATCCAGTCAGGCTGTTAAGAGTTCGCCGTGCGACATGCGGCCTGGCATTGTCTTGCTGGAATACCGTGTTGGGTGCGCCCTGCAGCAAGGGCAGAACAACGGGATACACAACTTGTGTGACGTAGCGGTCCGCTGTCAAACTGCCGTGAATGTGTACCAGGAGCGTTCTGCGATCAAACATTATGCCACCCCAAACCATGATTCCCGGTGTAGGACCGTTGTGACGCTCTGTGTAATGGGCTGGTTCGTAGTGTTCTCCGGGTCGCCACCATACCCGTCGACGGCCGTCATTTCTCCACAGACAGAAACGAGATTCATCCGTGAATAATACCCGATGCCATTGGATGGTCCAGGTACGATGACGATGACACCACGCCAGGCGTCTAGCCCTGTGTAAAGCGGTCAACGGTACCCCTGTTGCTGGTACCCGTGCACGTAACTGTACTTCATGCAATCTGTTGCGTATGATTTGGGTGGACACAGATCCACCTGCTCCTGAAGGCAACCGGCTTCGGATGGCACGTGCCGTGGAGAAAGGGTCTCGAATAGTCAACTGGCGAATACGCCGGTCTGTGCGCTCTGACGTGCACCTGTGCGCACCACTTCCTCTTCGGCGTGCACGTAGACCTTCCTGAATCCATCGTGTGACACAACGTTGGATGATACTCACATTGTGCCCAACACGAGTTACTATTGCGCGCAGCGACAAACCAAGTTCATGGAGTTCGATAATACGGTCACGTTCCCCGGTCGTTAACTGATGGTATTGAGCTCGCTGACGTCTCAGAGACATTTTCTACGCTTTTTCGAAAGTCGCAAATGCTACGCAAAACCTCAGATGCCGATTATGAGAAGGGAAAGTTGCTGACCTTTATAGCCCGCATATGTGTACCACATGATCAGATGCGTGCGCAAATTTAATCATTTGCATATCCATCTCACTACTATCGCTCCTGAAATTTGCATGACGCTACGTGCATTATTTCTTGGTGTTGCAATTTCACTTTTGAGGAGTGTATATATAAAATTAAACGTTTTCCCCTATCATAAGTCAAAACTTTAAACGCGTTTTTCTCAAAACGCTGCTTTATGACCTGGCCTAAAGTTTTTCTCATGATCTATACAACGAAATAAGCTGTTCTTTATTTTAAATTACGTAAAAATATATTATTTAGAAAGTAGCATAGGATTTTTTTGACATTTTCATATTTCGATTTTATATTAGTATTTTAATGAATATTTTTTTAATGAAAAACTTAACTTTTTTTTTTCAAGTTGCCGCCATTTTGGTAATTTTGCGAATATCAAAAAACCGCAATGCTACTTTTTAGATAATGTTTCAGAAAATCTAAACAAAGTCGTTTTCCTATGTTTCAGGACTTCTAAATCCATGAGGCCAGTGAGGTGCTACTTTTTGATGACCAGCCGCACACGGAGCTGCCTCCAACTTATTTTTTATTATTTTATAAAAAAAAATTTTTTTAAATAGATTTAAATTGTAGCTAAATAACATTAAAAAAAGAAGGAGTATCTGCATTGTCTCTATTACTTAAAAAAAATTCAAGAAAAACGTTCATATTTTACCATCTCAGGGTGGAGATGGTAAAACTGCTTAAAAGGAAACTGCTTTAAAAACAGTGTCTAAATCAGTTGTATCAAATGAGCCAGCCCAACAACAACCAATTGTTGCACGTACAAGATCTTGCAGACATGTCAGATTTCCAAAAAAAATTAGAGACATACATTACTAAATAATTCATTATTGTAGTTTAGTTTGTGATGCATGTTTAACAGTTGTAAAATTGTTTTTATTTTAAATTTCTGTTATGTTTTTTAATTTCTGTTCACTAATTTTCATATTATTATTTATATTCATTGTACTATTCTTGTTATACATTCTGCTCTAGTGGTTATATCATTTTTTCGGTTACCTTCAGTCACTGGGGGGATACTTTGTGGCGAATAAAATCATCGCCAAGCCGACAACAATAATAATGCAACCCTAGAACAGATGAGCAGAACGTCTTGAGCAGTGTGGCAGCGTGCTGGTATAGAAATATGAATAATGTTTTGTTTTCATTCAAGAATGGGATGTTTTCCTTTTAAGAGCAAACTACTCATTTAATTAAACCTTTGGACGATCTAATAAGGATAATCAACTAATTATTCCATACTACCATTCCATTACAAATATCCGACAATTGCTTTGCGAAATGTTCAGCTGATACATCATACTGTAGTAGATGTTGTTACATACATGTTGGTCTTCATATTCAAGTTTTGTACTTATTGCCGTAACGCTGATGATTTGAAACATTTATGAAGTTCATGAGCAGGAGTTGAAGGGGGTAATAATAGGTAAAGTTTGCTGAAAATCACCAGACAATAAAATTACACGTTTATGCCGCCGAAAAGTTGTTCATTTTCTTTCAAATCTCTTAGTGTTTGATGGAATATTTCTAATGCTTCGCCATTGCATATTCATCCCATATAATATGCTGATATGATTGAAGTATTCTACCCATTACAGATTTTTTTTGATGTTGCATATGGGTATTTTAGTGAATTGCATGTACAAAAGCAATTTAAGTGCTGAATGTGCTGTTTGGCCGCAATCAAAAAGAGATACCGCATTTCCAGAGGATGCCATTGCCAATGCAATTTTATTTTGTGATCTTGTGGTTATTGTCAGAATAAGGGATATGAGAAATGTTTTACCTGGACTTCCAGGCAAATCTGAGAAAAGCAATCATTGCACTTCGATTTGTAATAGCAGTCATAATTTTTTCTTACGCTATGCGTTGTTCGAGAATTAATTTTGAAAGGTATTACTGTACAAGTGAACTTAATTTGTCGGCGTCAAAGTGTGTTTCGCTTTAATTGAAAAAATTGCTTGCACATCGATTTGGCTCAGGAATTCCCAGTTGTAACAGTGTTTTATTGACGATGTTAAGCATATATCATCGATTGAAATAAAAGCGTCATTATTATACGTTTGGAGAGAACTGATATCACCTATTAGATTTTCTGTAATTTGTCTCGCATTGCAAAGCCCTTTGTATGTTTCAGCTGCGTAGTTCATTTGTTTCAAACCGGAACGGTTAAGAATCAGCTCATAACTACCCTGGTTATTCTTACGAGCTGTTCTACCTTTAAATTTTATCTCCTCCTTTTTGTATAAAGAGAAGAATGTCTGAATGACATGCACACCGCCATTTTCTTCAACACTTCTATGGTTCGACTTATAGTCAATATCACGATCCTTAGTCTTCGTAGCTAGAGTCACAGTTTGTGCAACACCAACCTCGTTAATACGCCATTCTAAAGTTTTTGGATCTTCGTTTCCTGTATGCGTATACAGGTGATCGATGCTAGATTGATACTCGCTTTGGAATAACTCTATTTCTGTATCCGTTTCGGAAAAAAACCAATACTGCGCGATTGAGGTGAACGTTTTTAGAAATACTTTCTGTCAGACTATGAATTTCAATGAACAAGGTTCGAGTAAGAGTCAGAGATCACGAGTTCGAAAAACCTCTGAAAGAGGGAGTTCGAACATTTAAAAATAATTTAACGACAAAATTTGCATAGTATTAATTTTGAGTGTGTAAGTACCCTCATTATGCAACTGTTATTTTGTATATATATATAAAAAATCAAGATTGGATTTGGAGTTTTGTTTCTTTTGATTTTCATGACTGTATGTATTGAATTCGTTACCTCATATTATGGAGAGGATTGTTTTTCTTTTAAGATGATTAAGTTCAGTTATGATTTTTCTTGCTTAATAAATTTTCTTGTTAGTTCAAAGATGACTTCTTCATTAGGCTTGTAAGCATTTTCCACAACGCACTAAACTCTGCCGGCACTTTCGAATATCTTTGTCAGCCAACTCGTTTTTGAGTTTAAAATAGATACATGTTCGAGGGGGTTAAAAACAAATTTGCGCTCTCCAAAGCAGACATGGTTTGAATACCGTAATTTCTCAAGGCGTTTTCTTCGGAGTCATTTAAATTCAATAGAGTTCCACTTTCTCCCAGAATACTTTGGTATCTTAAAGGTAAGCTTGCATATGAGATAAACTCTATTTTCACTCGAAAAAATCCAAAATTTGATAACTTTTATCATCATAGTTTATCCTTTTAATCCTAAAATATTAAAATGAATTCTGATAAGATTTATATGTGTTTGTACAGTATTGGAAATACTTATTTTTTATACAAATAAATCCCTGCTGATTGATTTTATATTCACCCTTACTATTAGCATTCTTAAAAACATATATCGCAACTTCAACCATTCTTTCCACTTCCTTCTCAAATAAAACAGAGGTAGCTTTCAATAAATTTCTAAAATCTTCGTATTTTTCATCTTTTAGCAATTCACGTATAAACACTTTGATTTGTTCTAAAATTCTGTTTTTTTTTTCAAAAACTCCATTCTGGACAATGTCCCAGAGTTTCGGCTGGATGTTCAGTAGTGCTGGAACACCTGCGCGTTCAACAGGCGAGTAAACAATTCCGTTAAAATCCTTGGAGAAAAAAACATCCACCTTATCAATTAAAAGAACAACTCTTTCAGAATTCTGGGTAGTACTAACAACCTGTGTTTGAAGTTTGTTTAAAACCAAATCTTGAATAATGGATCTTAAACATATCTCTACTACGTCTCCTTTCAGCAACTTAAATGTATAATGGAAATTATTTTGATAAAAATAAACTCCTGATTCAAAAAATTTTATAAGTTTACACATTAAAAGATATTGTTGTTCGAGAGATTTGTTTAAAGGGTCGTTAGAAGTCCGCGTAATAGATTTAACTGTTGCGAAATCTCCATCATTAGAGGAAATCAATATTTCGACTTGATTTGCGTTCTTGGAACATATGTCAGAGACTCTACCATGCAAACTTTTTAACAGAAAATAATAAATAGGGTGTGCATTGGATCCCAATTTTTTCAGAGACTTGTTCTGATTTTCGGCCTCAATTCGTTTAAAAAATTTCTTCCCCAAGTTTTTAACAAAATCTGCAAGATGACTCTCATCTGGTTACTGTTCATTCATGAATTTAAACAAAACAGCAAACAGTTTAATGTTTTTCTAGCCGATGAATAGAACTTTTCTGTCAAGTAAATTGTTCCCATTCACAGCAAGGCAAACAAGTTTGAAGCTTTTATTTGGGCATTCATTAATCAAATTCTTACGGTGAATATCGATTCCTTCCATACAAATATTCTTATTCTTCCGAATGAATCAAACATATCAGTCCTCAGACTAAATTTGGGAAAATGTAGAAAGTTTGGATTCTATGTGTCTCAAACGTTCTGCACAACCTTTGACTTTGCTTGATATGCTTTCGATTTCGATAATTTCTTTCAATAATATTAAAGGTTGATCCAAGGACAAATTACGAGATCTTACTATTTTCAGAAGCTGTAAAAAATCTTCCTTGCAACAAAAATCAACTGAAATATTCTTAGCTCTTTCTTTTAGAGTTAACACGAAATTGTAATAAATTTCGTTTCTTTTAAATAATAATTCATCTTCATACATCTTAGTATTCGACATTCTTCTTCATTAATGCCAAAATCTTCAATATCTATAGCCAAGGCAATCTGCCATTTTTCTTCTGTAATATCACCAATGATCATAGAAATTCGATCTGCTTGTGGTATAGTAAATGGAGCATTTTCAAGAAGAGCATCCCTAGCATAAATATAATCAACTAAACTTTCATTATTTTTTAATTTACGAGGGCTCTGATGAGCTAAAAATTCTTGTATTGTAATACGCCTTTTAAATTTGGAAACAAGGGCAGTTTTCCATGTGTTATCGAAACAGTTTTCTTCGGAATATTATGTGTTGTCATCATTTGGTGATTGCATGCGGAGAGTTAAAAGTTCGTTTAAAGTTCCATCATCTGTTCTTTTAATATTATCATTAACTATACGCGATATTAAGTCCTTCTTATTTCCACTCAGCGAAAGATGTCTAATACGCAAATCTTAACTAGGCGGAGGTTAAATGAGTCAGTTGTTCCACATTCAAAACAGTATTCACGTCTGTTTGACATCTAGGAATTAATTATTCGAAGAATTTAAAATGTAGAGATAGAATAAGGATGTTTAAAATTGAAAGGTTCCTTTTAAAAAAGACGGCGCTATATAAGGTATGAAAGACAAGGAATTTAGTTTAAATGAAATATAGTTAGATTTATGGTTAGAAATACAGAAAATTTTCAAAACAAATTTATGTCGCTGTGTTTGTGTGCCTTGTAACTAGAGCTGTGCTTTTAGAAGTTGATGCTAATTTGTCAAGAGAAACTTTGATTTCTGCTCAAAAAAGGTTTTTTTGCCCGAAACGGAAAATATTTGTTAATAATGTCTGATAACGCAACTAATTCTTGTGGAGCTAACAATGAGTTAAAAAGATTGTTTAATTTCGCAAAATTTCCCGAATAACATTTGTTTCCTATACCCTGTTAGTAGAAGAGGTGAAATGAAAGTTCATACCCCCTAGAACACCTCATTTCCAGGGAAACGGCAGAAAGTCTTTTTGCAAAAGCCATTTGAAGAAAAAAAAATCCATAATTTTAAACTTACTTTAGTAGAATTTTTGAATCAAGTAACTCTAATCGAGGAAATTTTGAATTACCCAACTACCAACAAACCCAAATCACCTTAATATTTTAACACCGGGACATTTTTTAATTGATCGACGAATAAAAACTCCCGTAGAACCAGAAATTACCCCAAAATCAGACAACCTATTGTCAAGATGGGAAATGTCACTAAACTGAGTCAAAATTTGCACGGAACCGTCGGCAAAGTGATTATTTATATCAATTGTGTGAAGGCAGGAAGAGGTAATTTAATAAAACTAATGTAGTACCAGGCACAATAAGTCTTCTCAGGAAAGATCCAGTTTGCCACTAGATTTTGCATAAAACTGAATCAGTTATACCAGGTAGAAATAATTAAGTTCACGTTATAAATGAAAACGTTAATGAAAACGTCTGAGGTTTTTTTATAAGATCAATATGTAAAATAATTATTTTACTAATCGAAGTCAATAATTGTATTATTCCATTTTTAATATTTTCAATGAACATTTGTAATTATAAATTTCATTAATGATTAATATTATTGTAGTCATACAATCGCATTTATTCATATATTCACGCTTCATCTTTTTATTTGTAATCTTATCATGTTTGCTTAATGTTCATTATTAGTAATGAAATTCAAACTGTATTCGTATTTTAAATATTGAAATATGTATATACATTGAAATACGCACCCATTGAAATATGTATATTTCAATGAGTGCCAGAATGTTTGTAGTTACTTGAATATAAAATCTGCTTTAAGCCTGTCGTAGCTGCAATATTGTTATTTAAAGCTTACTATGTAACCTATCTGTTTTAAATCTAAATATTTAAGTAAAATTTTCATAGCCATTACTTAAATTATTTGTAGCCAACCTGTAATGAAAACCCAGTGTCTTTGGAATCGTACAAACACGGGTGTTTTTTTTTAAATCTTTCTTCCGGCAACTTAGTTGAAAAACAAATAACAGGAATGAATATCGATAAAACAGAATTTTGCAAAATTTACTTATTTAAAAGAATATCAGAAGTTAAACTGACGATTTCTCCAGTAATACAGCTATTGGCTTAAATCCAGTCTATAATATTCATATTTATCACGAAATAATTTTGTCTAATGATTTGAAATTTTAACTCTGATAAATGAAGAGAAAACATTTTGATTTATAGCCATTTTTGGAATTTTTGATTCGTCAGATAAGCATTATGTTCTTTAAAACAAAATTTGAAAGAACTTTTTGTTTGTCCAATGTATAAATAGCCCACATTTACAGAAAATTTTACTTATGACAAAGTTATTCAAAATAGTAATGCGTTGTTTTTTAAGTTTAAAAACACAATTTTGTTGGTGGAAGAAAAAATTTCTTAGATTTATTTCGCATCAAAATTTTTGAGATTTGCTGACTAATCTTCGGAAAGGCATGTACTACAACAGAATTCAACTGTTCAGATTTTACACAAGGATCATTTGAGTTAATAGCACATTTAGACATCTTATCATTAACAGATGTTATTATGAAATATGTGTGAACGAAAACATTCATTAGATAACATCATTTAAACCTTATAGCTAGTCCTTGCAAAAGAACTGAAGGTTAATAGCGA